>NC_086320.1:229546918-229689418 GCF_036172605.1 Pelobates fuscus
TGGTAGGGTGGCTGGGGCAGAGGGTGGCTGTGGCAGAGGGTGGTGGGGTGGCTGGGTCAGTACGGGTGGTAGGGTGGCTGGGGCAGTAGGGTGGTGGGGTGGCTGAGGCAGTAGGGTGGCTGGGGCAGGAGGGTGGTGGGGTGGATGGCGCAGTAGTGTGGTAGGGTGGCGGGGGCAGTAGGGTGGTAGAGTGGCTGGGGCAGTGGGGTGGTAGGGTGGCTGGGGCAGTATGGTGGTAGGGTGGCTGGGGCAGTAGGGTTGTAGGGTGGATGGGGCAGTGGGGTGTTAGGGTGGCTGGGGCAGTAAGGTGGCTGGGGCAGAGGGTGGTGGGGTGGCTGGGGCAGAGGGTGGTAGGAGGGCAGGGTGGCATAAGTACCTTTTTAACTTTTTCCCTGTGGTCCAGTGGGCAGGCCAGGCAGTATCCCTGGTGGTCCAGTGGGCAGGCCAGGCAGTATCCCTGGTGGTCCGGTGGGCAGGCCAGGCAATATCCCTGGTGGTCCGGTGGGCTCCCTTTACGGTCTGCAGCTCCGCCGGGTGCAGAGCTGCAGACCACGTGGTAAGTTTAGTCTCACGATCTCAGCCAGTCAGAGCATTGCCGTGGTAACCCGCAGCAATGCTCTGATTGGCTGAGATTGCGAGACCCACTCAGTCTGCAGCTCTGCACTCGGCGGAGCTGCAGACAGGCTGGCTCTCTCCCGGGCAGGCATAGGAGGGGCCTTGCACCCGACGGCATAAAAGGCAAGCCGCCGGGCCCCCTCCTGTGTCGGGTCCTCGGTCTGTGACTGTACTAAGGCGATCTAGGAGGCCGCGAGGCCCCCATCGGCGCGAGGCCTTAGGCGGCAGCCTAAATCGCCTAATTAGAGAGCCGCCTCTGCAGCTCATGAGCCCTTGACTTGTATCCGGACTCCTGACCTGCACTCTGTTTACTTTATTTCTCCATTTTGTATTTCAAGAAGCTATTTAGTTTTTCCAATATATATTAGAGATCTCTGGTTTTCCTATTCTCCGTCATGGCTGTGATTATTCTTCTGGTGTGCAACTGTCTTATGCTTCACTAGAAAAATATAGAAACAGAGGGAAGATCACTAAATTCTGACGTTGATGTGCTGGCTTCAAAGGGACTTTTACCCAGCCCAATGAAGTGTTCTCAAGCAAGGCCAACCATGTAGGAGAGAAGTGGGAAGTAGGTGGTAACTGAGGTGGAGGTTATATAAAAGTTTAACATTCATGAACTTTGGATCATAGAGACAGATCAATGCTGGTAGAAATCATTACATAATAACAATATACTGTATGATAATTACTTAAAGTGTCATTCCAGACTTCTAAAGCTGTATGGGGTATTTGGAGTATATCTACTAAAGAGTGATTTTTATTTATTTTATATTTGGCAGTGGAGTATACCTTTAAGGGTATGTTATCCTTAAGTAAATCTGTCATGCCTTGTTCACTTTAAGGTTATAGTTCAGTATTTGAATGTTTATAATTTAATTTCTTGAGGCTTGATTTCATATATATTTATGAGTTTTAAAGATGTCTATAATGGATTCACAAAATTTTTTTTATTAAATCGTCCACCGTTTATTTTATAGCAAGCAATAATTTCTATCAGTTAAGACTAGTTAAGACTTAGTATTCCAGCAAATATATTTAGCTGGGACTGCTAAAACTGGACAAATATTACTAAAACTGAACAAATAGTAAATTTTCACTGTTAGAGTTAACAATATTAAACCTTACAGCAATAGCAGCAAACTAGTTTGCAGGGTCCAACAATGTCATGGTATGAACATCTCTTAAATAATAGGGGGGGAGGGTCCTTTTTGCTTTTTAAATATTTTTCACTTATGGTTTGAATGTTGTATGGCTATTGCACTTGGGTTAGATTGCAATTATATAAGGGATTGATTATTAATATTGTGTTATTCAGCCTGAGTGTGATGGTGTTATGGTATCTTCTTAAATGTATTAATGCCCAGTTTTGGAGATTATTAATTTTTCTGACAATCTTTATTTGTCATGAATTTTTTTCAGTTTTGTAACAGAAATAGACTGTTTAGGCAGAGTAAATCACGAAAAAAGTTTGTGGATATTATTTAAATAACTGTATACATTCATCCCCCAACCTTATAGACCTTTTATATTTTGGGGCGGATTGTTTTTTAGACCTCTATCCCCACCATAGCCTTAATTTTGATATGTACCCTTTAGTTTGTTATTGAGAAAAATGTTTTCCTTTATTTTCATTTTTTTTTTTTTTTTTTTACTCCTCTCCAGTAGGAATTCGTTTTTATGTACTAGTATTGGTTTGGGGACATGGGATATTGACCTTAGTGGTACTATATTTGATGTTCGTGTTGAATTCAGTTTCAATTGTCACCTTTTGTTTAAATTTAGGAATAAGGATGCATAGCATGAAAATGGAGATGAGGATTTTATAGCTTTCTTTTGTGAGACCTAAAATAGAATATCCTGTACATTTCACAGTCATAGTCATGTGTATGAATATACTAGAGAATATGTATGTCTAAATTTGTAGTAGAGAAATGATCACAGCAGAAATGTAGATATATAACCAGCGGTGACGTTTTCTGTAGAAGGAAGGTAGCTAGAATTAGAATGCATAATTTACAACTGGAGGGAGGAAAATTTAGGATAATGTCTGGAAATATGACACGGATAATATATGGGGAGAATCTCGTGTAACTGTCCTAACTCTGCTTTGAGTAGGAAACTCTTCAGCTCTTTTCTGTTCATTTTGTTTCACCTTAATTTGTTTAAAGTATACAAAAAGGGAGGGCGTGGCTAACCACTGAGCAAGATGGCCACTTAAACCTGTGCTCTGGCATCTGGGCTTCAACAACGGAGAAATTAGAAGAACTATCCACTATAACTGACTGGAAGTATGTCGCAAGGTAAGGGAAAGAGGACCACGGCCAAGGCTGAAAAACGTAACTTCTTCAGCCAAAAACCTATTCCTATGCCCCTGACTGTGCAGGCCGCAAGATGCCAGAGCCCTTTCAGAAGATAGTAACCCGGCTTCGGGAACGGTCTGTCCTATTGTAGACAGACACCTAACTACAACTTACCTACAGGAGGTGCTGGTCTCCCTGTCTGCTAAACTAATCTCCTTGTGGTCTTTGCATGTGGACACACTGCGCAAAGACATCCAAGAGCTGGAAGCGCGCACGTCTCATAGCGAAAGCAAGATGGCTGAATTTGCCTCAGTCCATAATGATTTAGCTGATCATGTCGAACGGCTGGAACAACAACTTACCTCCATGGACTCTAAAATGATGGATGCTGAGGATCGATCACGTCAAAACAACTTGCGGCTGAGGGGCATTGCGGAGTCTGCTGAGGCAATGGAGCTACTTACTTATGTCCATGGCTTGCTCAAGGTGCTTGTGCCCTATGTGCCTACCGACATACTGCTTCTAGACTGTGTTCATCGAGTGCCTAAGCCGACACACCTGGCTGTAACGGTTCCGCGAGATGTCCTATTGTGAGTCCACAACTACCATGTGAAGGAAATCATATTGACAAAAAACCACACGAAAGGGAGATCTACCGGCGGACTATGCTTCAACCTCGATTTTTACAGACCTCTCCATGGCCACACTGCGGAGGCCCTGCTCCTTCCACCAGATCATCAACACCCTCAAGAGCAACAACATTAGGTACCGATGGGGATACTCAACTAAACTCCTGGCCATAAGAAATGGAACCATCACGGCTCTGCAAACTCCGGTGGAAGGTTTGGCTATCTTGGCAAAGTGGGTACTCTGCCTGCCACAACTCCCAGCCTCGCCAAGTGCAAGTCACCGGTTCCCCTTGGAATGGTCTGGAACTGGGTGCTGATTACCAGGACTGGAACCACAACTTGCTGCTGTCTTGCCTGCTTCTTAACGTACCAGGCAGACTGCAAGTATACCGATCTTTAATTTTAACTCACTCAGTTATGTTTATGTTACACATTAAGGTTGACAAACTTTTTGACTCTAGTACACTTGAGTAGCTGCAACAGCTGGTGTTTGCTATAAGCCTCATAACACATGCTGAGTTTGATCCCAATTAGATCCCAGCACACTTTGAGTAGCCGCTCTGGCTGGTGTTTGGTTGGGTGTCTCCCCCCTTAGGTTCGATCTAGGGGAGTCAGGCTGGGAAGAGATGCCGCTGCTCCTGGGTGGCCCCAGGGAGTATGCGCCTCCACTTAGGGGAAGAGTACTCCTGCCTGTGGAGGTTGAGGTGATATATAAATATATGGATGGTATCAATACAAAACAACAACAACAAAAAGTTACTAACTTATGTTGCGAAAGTTATGATCACTGTAGCTCTGCATACATATTGTTTACCCTGAAGCCTGACTAGCCACAATGTACATACTGGTCCTGCTTACCCCCACAGTGCACAAGGACCGCACTACTCCCCCCCCAGGGGATTTCTTGTTTATACTTTCTTTATTTGTTGGTTTTCTTCCTTTACTCACACTAATGCCTGTGCTTTTTCCCTCCCGGATATCCCCTTACTCTCTCACCTTTCCCCGAGAGTACGTTTATCTATTTGAACAACTACGTCACTCAGAGTCGCAGTTAAAAGTGATCCCACCACGAGATATGGATATAACTGGACTTATCAACATCCACATTCCTGACTTCTACTGTTGGTACCTCTGCCTCATAGGTCATGAGAAACTAGGAACCCATAACCATTCCCTGTATACCACCAAACTATGAAACTTTACTTGCACAATGTACAGGGATTAAACACCCCATATAAGCGTAGAATGCTTATGGACATGGCCAAACAAATCAAAGCTGACATCATATGCATTCAAGAAAGGCACTTTGTTAAACTCTATATCCCATCCTTTGGCACCAGAGATTATCCTATACAATACCACGTTGCCCATACATCCAAGTCGAGGGAGGTATCCATCCTTCTCCACAAGTCTCTATCATTCAAATTACTTAAGATCAAAGATCAAATTCCCTACAAGGGGGCGCCCACCCTGGAAACTCAATGACACGTTATTATACAATGAAGAATTTAAAGGGAAAGTAGATGCAGAGATACAGGCATACTTTGCTGCTAACACTACTTCACCTTCACACAATGGTTGGCACATAAAACGTTTGTGCGGGGCTTATTCCTTACCCAAGCATCACATTGCAAGAGAGCCACTGCTACGCATCGTCTGTCCCTATTATGAACCCTGAAAGATGCAACTGCACAACACTATTTAACCCCCACACCTGCACTGCAAAACTCCATAGAAACAGTAAACAAATCCCTCAATGAACTACTAAAACAGCACACATATTACGACGACTGAAAGTTAAGGAATATACTCACAGCAATAAGGCTGAGAAGTAAATTGGCAGCGGCTGACGAGCTTTGAGAAAATACTCCCGAAACAGGCACCGGCTACAAAAATGATTTCAATGCTTTATGCTGGACTGAACACTAATCAAATTACGCATCGATTGACATTTGTTTGGGTTTGGCAGCGAGACTTAAATGTCACAATTGCTGAAGCAACTTGGCACAAAATATTTTCTTTCAATGAAAAGAACTTACATTATGCACCAACCACATAGAGCCCTCTAGGAAAATCTTATATCGAAGGTATTTGGTACCAAAGCGCTTGCATCGTAAGCACCCTAGCATCTCTAACCAATGTTGGAGATGTCAAGACGGGCTTGGAGATATGCTCCACATAGTTAATTATTGGAAGAGTGTTGCATATTTGATATATAGAGTGATGAGAATGCGTATCCCGCATAACCTGGAAAACTTTCTGCTACAGAACTACCCTACAAAACTAACTGGTATCCCGCGCTACCTCATATACGAAATAAACATTGCAGCGCTTATGGTCATCAGTAGGAATTGGAGAAAAAACACACCCCCTACATTGGAAGAATGTTTACAACTTACTGAAACAAATAAACTTCTGATATAACGGCCTGACAAGCTGCAAATCAAAAGTACAAGACTTGGAAAGTAGCCTGGACTAGCTGGGATGAGGCAAATAGCCTGACTAACCCATGAACCAGATGTTCTCGAAGTCTCGACAGCTGTACCCATGTGATGCATAAATATGATGCATAAATATGATATATAAATGGAAAAGTTGTAACTTGAATATTGAATACATCTTTAAATCGCACAAATCTTAGCAAACTAGATGATTCTGTACAATAAAAGGGTGAGGTTGAGGGTAACTTTGAGCGCTATGAATTCGCTTGCCGATCTCTGTTAGACCATGCAGAGTAACAAAAAAATATATACTCTATCCCTTAATCCCCCCCCCCCTCACACACATCCATCCTCTCTTCACTCCTCACTTTTTCTAATTCTCCTTTTCTCCATGGTAAGAGAAAATTGTTCACACGCTCTTTACACGCATAGACTTCAGTTAAAATGTTTACAAGTTGTGAATCACGCTATATAAATGTACCAACCAGGATTGTTGTAACGATGATTGAAATGTTATATTGTCAAATGTACAAGGATTGTTTGCACTAATCTATACAACTTTGAAAGAACAAAATTCATAATAAAAAAAATGAAAAAAAAAGTACACAAAAAAGGGTTCTGGGTAGCATCTACTTTATTATTATGTTAACTGGTTTACCATTTATTTGTTGTTTTTCATTCCCACTATAAAGCAATGCAAAATATTTTAGTTATTATAAATAATAACAATTATAAATATGTAGCCTAATTGCTTTGTCAGTTCTTGTTATATCTCTGGCTTTGTGCCACACATACATTTATCTCTAGGCCAAAATCTATCATGAAATGCTGAACAACTCTGGAGTGGCAGAAATAAGTTTGATGCTATAATATTTAGTTGGTTTCCACTGTGATACAAACTTAGCATTTGGAATGTAATTATTCCTACTAAACCAGAACTCTTTGGGTATTCCATGAAACCTTAGAGCACTAAGATATGGGCATGAGCTATGAGTCATTGGTTGACATCTTCCCATTACCTGTCAAACTTCAAGCAGTGTCACAAAAACTAGGGCTCATTACCCTTTCAAATTAGTTGAATCCTGATAAGACAGCTTTGCACGGATAATGCAGAAGGGAATCTTTTTTTTTTTTTTAAGCTGGATGAAATGGTTTGACAGAAAATCTTGGGTAAATACTCACTGTACCATAACTATTTCTATGAATTTTAATTGCCCTGGTGCAACATTCCACAGAGGTATCAACTGTCACTTGTTACAATATGAGTGGTTATAATTAAATGAATACAATTGCTGTGATAATTATAATAAATAGATTATATTCATCTAGGACTTTATATTAATATAAATAACATCCACAAAATAAATGAATTACTTACAATTATAAAATAAATCAAAAAGAGCAGCAGCATGTTAGACAATAGGATAAAGATTTGGGTATTTATGTGTATTTCTTTAATCTATATATTTCTGCTTATTATGCTTAATTAAGCCCAGTCACCCAACAATATGACTGGAAGGAAAAGAACAAGTAATAGAAGGTCCACTCAGACAGCCAAAACCTCAAGGGGACTCTAATTTTAGATTTTACTACTAACGAATAACTAATTGCTGTCTTTTGTCTTTAGGCTCTTCACGATATTTTACACAACATAGTTCTTTATTAATTTGCTCTTCAAAGAAAGAAATATTTCCAGCAAATGTTTAGCTAGCAAGCTCATGTTGAAGTTAATTCTTAATATGGTTAAAAAGTTACTCCAATGTCCTTGACCACTTCTGCTTTTAGAAGTGGTCATGATGGTAGGAGTATGAATAAGCAATGTTTCGACTTGAAACACTGCACATCTAGAGTCATTTTCACTTGTGTGCCACTGACTAGTTACATCCCCATCATATGTGAAATTGCCAAGTTCTTGTCTGCCTAATGTCAGTTCTGTGCTTAGTTTACATCTGTTGTCAGAGTGCACTGACCACTGGAAACATATGTAATGTGATTATCCTCTTACAGGCAGTGCCTGAAAAGGGAGTCTTATGTGTAACTCCATTGTTTCATTTTTTTTTTTTTAGACTCCTTTCCATTACCTCTTCCGCTCTGAGCTGGCTAAGTGGTCTAATCAAAGGCTTCTCTGTGACATCAGGAGGAACTGTGTACAACTTTTTTAAATCCATTGAATCCATGAAAGGTTCAAAAGAATAATGTCCAATAAGGTATTGTTAATGTATATATATGTTGGAGTAACAATTTAAAACATTCAGAAGATATTTTACACATCACTAGGTCTAGAGTAGCCCATCAAAAAATAAATAAAAATAAGGATTTTTAACCAAGTGCCATAAATGTTTTATGGTATGCTCAATAAAGACTTTATTATTATAAATTCACAAATGTATGAGAAACCGAAGACAGTTTTGAGCATGAAAATAATTTATGACCAATGTCTGTACAAAGAGTAAAATTAGGTAAATGGACATATGTGTAACTGTGTAAGATAAACAGGGTTATTTACTAAAACGTGAATTGTTGGGAATCTAAAGTGTATTCAAAATTAATTTAAATTTTAAGGCCAAATTGCTTGGAAAAAATCTCCAAGTCACCTATGCTTTCAGTTTGGTCTTAAATTTTAATTTCACTTTGAATTCTTAGCAATTCTCAACTTAGCAAATTACGCTGACAGAGTTATTTACTAAAGTGAGAATTCAAAGTGAATTCAAATTGAATTTCAAACTGAAGGCCAGATTAGTTGTACTAAAAGCATAGCCGACTTAGAAAAACAAATTCCTGTTTGACTATTTTGAACTTAAATTTGATATTCACTTAGAATTCCATTTGATTTCTCACTTTAGTAATAACCCTATGAGAGTGTTTGATTATCCTCTATTAGATTCACATGAGTTCCAACATTGCGACATAAGCACTGTGCTTTATGTTTGTGTCCTCAATTTCAATAGAAATTGACACTTTAAATTAACTTTGTTATGTTCCATTGGCTGTCAGACAACAGGTCCTGTTACTTCCTGGTAGTTTATCTTAGTGCAGCTAAACTCAAGAGGCAGGAAACTGCCCAGGGTAATTGCCTCACAAAGATTTCTCATTGAACTATATTGAAAAGTCTGTGATTGGACAGCCACAGAAAGTTTTGGTTAAGGAGGAAGAGGAGGACTTTCAAAGGCTGCAGTTTTTGCAAGCTGTTCTGAGATAAACCCCAAGAGAAAAATGCATAATTTAACCCCTTAAGACCGGAGGGCGTACTATTACGTCCTTTTAAAAGCGGCTCTAAACGCCGCCGGACGTAATAGTACGCCCTCCGGTTTTTAGTAACTTACCCGGTCGCTGGCGGTCCCACGCCGGCGATCGCGGTTCGGGGGACTCCCAGGGAGCCCCCCGCGGCACGTCCGCCCTCCAGGAGCCCTCCCGGCCATGTGAGAGTGAGGTCCTTGCGAGGACCTCACAATCACATGGCCGGTATAGCTGCCTGCTGCATTGCCAGCAGGGGGACTAACTGTAATGACAGTTGGTCCCCCTGCTGGCTGAAAATCAAATAAAAAAATGTTAAAACAGTGTAAAAATAAATAAATTATATACTTAGATCATATATATATATTATATATATATGATCTAAGTATATATATACACATATACACACATACACATACACCGTCTAGGTGTATTTTAATATTAATATATATATAATTATATATATATATTAATATCAAATTACACGTAGACTGATACTGATTAAATATATATATAATTATTGTTATATATATATTTATAAATAATATAAAAAAATAATATGTAAATACGTAAAAAAATTAAATAAAAAAAATAATTAAAAATTAAATATTAAAAAATATATAGATGTGTTTTATTTCGTTCTAACTGTATTCTGATATTAATATATATATATTTATATCAAAATACACTTATAACGAAATAATATATATATCTATATACATAAATATATATGTATATATCACTATATATATACCTATGTATAAATAAAAATATTAAAAAAAAATATATATATATATATACGTATATATACACATATGTATATATATACATATATTAATTCTACACATATATTTATGTAATAATTTTACATAATTAGGTATCCTAATTAATTACAATTAGCGGGACCTGCCTGACCACCCATGCCGAAAGTATAGGGAATTTAATTTGCTAGCACTATATTTAACCCTATAACTTTCCAAGACACCATAAAACCTGTACATGGGGGGTACTGTTTTACTCGGGAGACTTCGCTGAACACAAATATTAGTGTTTCAAAACAGTAAAATGTATTACAACCATGATATCGCCAGTAAAAGTGACGTTTTTTGCATTTTTCACGCACAAACAGCACTTACAGGGACGATATTATTGCTGCAATACTTTTTACTGTTTTGAAACACAAATATTTGTGTTCAGCGAAGTCTCCTGAGTACAACAGTACCCCTCATGTACAGGTTTTATGGTGTTTTCAAAAATTACAGCGTCAAATATAAGGCTTGTGTTTAATTTTTTTCACATTAAAATTCGCCAGATTGCTTACGTTGCCTTTATGACCCTATGGTAGCCCAAGAATGAAAATTACCCCTATGATGGCATACCATTTGCAATAGTAGACAACCAAAGGTATTGCAAATGGGGTATGTCCAGTCTTTTTTAGTAGCCACTTAGTCACAAACACTGGCCAAAATTGGCGTTTTTTGCATTTTTCACACACAAACAAATACAAACGCTAACTTTGGCCAGTGTTTGTGACCAAATGGCTACTAAAAAAGACTGGACATCGCTTATTTGCAATACCTTGGGTCGTCTACTATTGCAAATGGTATGCCATTATGGGTGTAAATTTATTTCCTGGGCTACTATACAGTCTCAAAGGCAACGTAACCAATCTGGCGAATTTCAATTTCAAATGTAACACGCTATATTTGACCCTGTAACTTCCCAAAACACCATAAAACCTGTACATAGGGGGTACTGTTTTACACGTGAGACTTTGCTGAATACAAATATGTGTATTTTATTGCAGTAAAAGCAAACAGTATTATGACATTGACAGTTAAAATGTCATGAAGAACGAAAAAAATAAAAAAAAATCTTATTTTCTCCCATTTTTTTCATATTAAATTATGTTTCATAGCTAAATACTTGATATTAAATTAAAGCCCTGTTTCCCCTGAATAAAATGATATATAATAAGGGGGGGTGCATTTAATATGAAAGAGGTGAATTACGGTTGGACAGACATATAGCGCAAATGCCAGGTTTTGTTTACGTTTTGTTTCGTTCACAACTTGTACATTTGGCTGCGGTGTTAAGGGGTTAATGAATGCATGTTTTTATTGGGGTTATATTTACTAAATGGTTATATTTATTTATTTATTTTATTGGGCAGTGGAGTGGTCCTTTAAAGAAGTGGGATCGGAAAATTACATTGGGTTCAACATGACACCATGATATTTGCAGAAGTCATGTCAACCAGAAAATTAAATATAAATTACTGTTTCAATCTCAGAAAATGTACCCATATTACATTCTTATTAATGCAATTTGTGAACATATTTTAATTTAATATATTTAGTACTGTACTTTAATGAAAGTTATGGTCATCAGTGTTCTTTTGTACAAGGTAAACAATGCATGCCCAAGGCCAAATCCAATTGTATTAATCTGTATAAAACTATTCAGTGTAAAGTGCTGATGATAATAAAGAGAAATTTCAACCAGCAGAAGCCAATTATTATAATTATACATGCAGAAAAGAATCAAAATGTATTATTGGTCATTTAAATTGATAGATCATAGGAATAACCACAAGCTTAAAACTTTGTGAATCTCTATGTCCTGTGTTCACTTTTGGCAAACGATACACTAATAATTAACATTTTAAAGTTCTTATATCCTCACATTGGGCACAAAATACCCACCTCACAGATAATATTTTGCCAAGTGGTCAGCCAGTTACTATCAGCTACCAGTAATTATCATCAACACTATTGTCTTTTTTCCACATTCTACCATACCAATGTACTGTTTGCTTTGCTGTTTCAGAAAATTAAAAGATTATTCTTATATCTTGCCCAATGCTATGTGAAACAAAAATGTAAGAATTCACTATAGGCCATGTCTCATGAAACAGCAGAAAAGGGGAAAACTACAATTTAGGAAACAGTTAAACTATTCCTATTATTGTATTGCAGATTGTTGACATCTGTCAAATCATTCTAGAAACCTTCATTTAAGCCACGCACATTTTTGCTCTTAATACTACCAAAACTCTGTGTACTATATTGTAAAGATGTGTGCCTTATCTAACTGAGATTACATCAATGAAAACTTGTTTTTCATTTTATTTTTTTAAAGGCAAGCCACAGTACAGTCAATAATAATAAATTAGTTTTTTTGGAACCTAACAGTGTTTTAAAGAATTCTGCTCTCTCCTCCATGTCTGCTTCACTCCCACCCTATTTGATTGCTATTTCCTGTCTTAATGTGTTCTATACCTCACCTCCCATAGACTGTAAGCTAGTTTGAGCAAAGCCCTCTTCAACCTATTGTTACTGTAAGTTTTCTTGTAATTGTCTAATAATATTGTAAAGCGCTACGGAATCAGTTGGCGCTATATAAATGGCAATAATAATAATAATACATGTAACCCAAGATTCATCCCCAGTGTAAAATGGGCCCAGTTAGTGGTAGAATAACATAGGGCCATAGCGCCACATTCTTAAAAAGTAGACTCAAAGAAAGTCTTTCTATGACTATTAGACAACAAAGTATGGCCATCACAAATAAAATCAAGCTACAGTATTTATTTTTAAGAGATTTTACATCAACATGTATCTAAAGTAAATAGTTTGACACATTTTTCTCTATTTGCATAGCTAAATAGTTACAATTCAGGTTGAAAAATGTAAAGGAACGCTGTAGCATTAGGAATACAAAACAATCTGTACCTACTTGTTTTTAGGTCTTGCCCCCATCGCCATGCATTAAAATAAAATAGAATCTAAAAACTTTTACTAACCGTTTTCTAGCAAAGAGGTTACTTCTCTGACTCTTCTCTGACTGCCACAACGTCACAGAGGAGGTATGATCTCCACCGCCAATGTCAAATACAATGCTTCTCATAGAGAACCATTGGAGACCTAAAGCGCATGCTTCTGCTTTTAAACTTCCCCATATGAAAGCTTAGAATCAATGTTTTACTTTGCGTGGTTAAAAGGACAGGGAAATTGCACCCAGACAACTGCATTGACATGAAGTGGCTCGGAGGACCACAGTGTCTAATTAAGTCATTCAAGCTCAACCTTTCAAACACATCTTTTTACTGTTGATCCAAAAGAGGGGGAAAAAATTGGAAGCTATTATGCCATTAACATGGAAAAGTCCTTCTTGACTCCATAATGATTTCTCCTTGAATCAACATCCTGTTCACAAACATATTTATTAGATCCTTGAATAGTTTGTTTTATAAATAACATCCAGGACTTTTTTAAAAATAAATATGTACAGATTATGTAAACTCCTGAAATATAAAGTAAAACCTATAAAGAGGAACTTAATTATAACATACAACCCAAACTCGAAGTACTAATACAAATTGTCAAAGAACTATAGCCTATTCTTCACAGAGAAAAGAGACTTCATGTTGTGTTTCCAATACCACCATTCCTCTCATACAGACAGATCCCAAATCAAAGACACCTTACAGAGTCTAGAAATACAGGCACATTCAACCTGTCAGCAAAAATGTTTGAGACTTGTTCAAATATTAACCAATCGGAAATAATTCAACCACCTAATAAACAAAATATATATGGCATTTGAGGGTGATTCACCTGCACCTCAACAAACATACTGGACATCATAATGTGAATCAAATGCAGAGATTGAGTACATTATGTTGGGGAGAAAGTAAAAAACTGTGCAAAATAATTAACCTGTTGCACAATAAATAACAAGAAAACTGACATTTCTGTGGGCAAGTATTTCAACAATCGAGGGCATAATCCTTGAGATATGAAAGTGTCCAAACAAAAGGACAACTTCAAATCACAAACTGAAAGAAAAATGTTTCATGTTATGAATCCTGGGTAAAATATAAGCAAGTGGGCAATGCGTGCCTATTTTACATAATTTATAACTACATGTAGTTTAAATGAATATATTTAGCTGTCCTTAATTGACAAAGAGGCCAACAAAAAGGGCATGTTTGTATCTGCAGAGCAGTATCGTAATTGCCTTCAATATACAAAAGATCTGGATACCAACACTGGCGAAAGGAAATCTAACATATCCATGTGAAATCATTGCAGACACTTTGATCATCTTCCATCACAAAATAATTATTCTACCCCAATGTTATGAGTGAATTTGTTTGTACTTTTTCTTTTTCCTGTAAACCATGTGTAAATATGTCTACCCTTCACCCAACAAACACATCTGATGAAGGTACCTTAGTGTCCTAAAAGCTTACAGTGCATTTTTTTTGTTATGTTTACAATAAGCTTACAGTGCAAGGTTTGTTTGTTATGTTTTTCTCATTACAGAATCTGCTAAGTCAACCTTTGTGAGCAAAGAATTCCACATTTATTGTTCTTACTATAAAGGACCATTTCCTCTGCTGTGAATGAAAACAGTCTCAATGGGTGACCTCTTGTCTGTTGTGTATTTCTACAATTGAACAGGTTAGCACATACTGATTTCTACTGACCTTTATATATCATTATACTATCATCATGTCACCTTTGGGACACCTGTGTTTGTTGATATTTTAATTTCTCTAAGGTTAGATTTCTGAAACTTTGGTAGCCCATTGTATTTATTATTTTACATTACAATGGTTGCTCTATTTTTAATATTCTATATTCTAAAAATGATTCTCTGTTCAAAGTTTATTTCATCCTGACAGAGGCCAGACTCATAGTTTCACCAGGGCCGGCGTGTCCATGAGGTGACTCAGGCCTTAGGGCACTAGAGCATGGGGGGTGCAAAAATCCAAATACCCTGCCTCTGGCTGGGGACAGTCTAGGAGAAGAGCAGAGGAAGTCACGCCCCCTCCTCCTGATATCATCAGGAGAGGCCGGCCGACTCCACTGACAGGCTGCAGGCTCCAGATCCTGTCCCACCCCTCATGGCCCATGGTAAGTCTCAGGGAAGGGGGAATACACTTTAGTTGGTTTTTTTTTACCACCCCTTCCTCAGCCCCTGTCCCCTTACTCAACCCCTGTCACTCTGTTCAGTCTCTGTTCCCCTTCCTCAGCCCCTGTCCCTTTCCTCAACCCCTGCCCCCCTCCTCAGCCCCTGTCCCCTTCCTCATTCCCCATCCCCTGTACTTTTCCTCAGCCCCTGACCCACTTGCTCAGCTCCTGTCCCACTTGCTCAGCCCCTTCCTCAGCCCCCGTCCCTTTCCTCAGCCCCCGTCCTTTTCCTCGGCCCCTGTCCCACTTGCACAGCCCCTGTCCCACTTGCTCAGCCTCTTCCTCAGCCCCTGTCCCTTTCCTCAACCCCTGTCCCCCTCCTCAGCCCCTGTAGCCTTCCTCAACCCCTGTCCCCCTTCTCAGCCCCTGTACCCATCCTCAACCCCTGTCCCTTTCCTCAACCCCTGTCCCTTTCCTAAATCCTTGCCCCACCCCTTTCCTCAGCCCCCATCCTTTTCCTCAGTCCCTGTCCCACTTGCTTAGCCCCTTCCTCAGCCCTGTCCCCTTGCTCAGCCCCTGTCCCCCTTCCCCTATCCCCATCCTCAGCCCCATGACCCCCCACCACCAATGCGCTGAGGGAAGAGAGCCACAGAAAGAGGCTGGGGGTGGGGAGTGAAAGAGACACAGAAAAAGAATGGGGAAGGGGAGACACAAATGGGCTGGGGAAAGAAAGACATACTAAAGGGGGGATAAAATACACTAAAGAGGGTAAGAAAATCAAAAGGAGGTTTACAAGACCTTTTTTAAGGTGGGGGAGGGCAGCAAGATGCATCTTTGCCTGCGTAGCAAAAAATCCTTGCACCGGCCCTGAGTACCATTGCATTTAAATGCAATCTCCCAACCCCCACGATGCTAAAAATGGCTGGGATGATGGAAAACTGGTTAGAGATTGATTTTACATGTCTTTCTTGTATCTTTCACCAGTATTTAAATTACTGTTATCAAACATATTGCAAAATTTTATGTAGACCCTTGATTCCATATGTGTGGCAATAAGAATAAACAAAAGAATACACTTTTACAAAAATAAAAACGTTTACCAAAAAAAATAATAGATCAGAATGAAATTTTGAAAAAACTACAATGTTTACATTGCAGTACTAAGACAGTCTCCAGTGGTACTTCCGGGAGTTACCAGACTCTCGCCTAAATGATACTGGAAGTACTTGCATTTTGTCTGAGGATATCCAACATGTGCATTAGGTCCCCCATTCGATGACGTTGGAGAGGTGGAGCGTTGACCGAATCAGTTGAGTGTATAAAGGGTTTTTAAAGCCTGTTTGTGCAAGGGGTGGGGTTGCGAGGGAGTTGGGAACCAGAGAGCACGCTAGTGTTCAGAATACAAAATTTGCATTCCTCACACTATAGAATCCCTTTAAACAATCCAGGCCCCAGCAAAACCCAATTTTTAGCACTTTGCACCATTTTTCAGAACACTACACTCATTAATAGCCTCCTAAATGTTAAAGTGTTGATATAATTTACTGTTCCAATAAAATCACCACAAACTCAACTTATGTCAAACTCATAAGGTGCAGAAGGCTCTATCAGACAAAATGAACAAAACATTGATAGAGATAGATAGATCAATAGATAGATAGACAGATATACAGACAAGAGAAGAATGTGTTATAGGAATTCTAGAGACAGGATAGTAAACAATAAAGCCAAAGGTTGAATTAGAATAATTTCTCCCTATCTGAACCCTGGTCATAAAATATAAAAGGAATAGAGATGTCCCGAATAGTTCGCTGGTGAATAGTTCCTGGCGAACATAGCTTGTTCACGTTCGCCACGGCGGGCAAACATATGCGATGTTCGGTCAGCCCCCTATTCGTCATCATTGTGTAAACTTTGACCCTGTACCTCACAGTCAGCAGACACATTCCAGCCAATCAGCAGCAGACCCTCCCACCTCCTGGACAGCATCCATTTTAGATTCATTTGGAAGCTGCATTCTTAGTGAGAGGAGGGACAGTGTAGCTGCTGCTGATTTAATAGGGAAATTGATAGCTAGGCTAGGGTATTCAGTGTCCACTACAGTCCTGAAGGACTCATCTGATCTCTGCTGTAAGGACAGCACCCCAAAAAGCCCTTTTTAGGGCTAGAACATCAGTCTGCTTTTTTTTTTTTCTGTCTAATCTAATTGCAGTTGCCAGCCTGCCAATGTGTGTGTCAGGCTCACAGCGTATACTGTGCCCACTTGCCCAGTGCCACCACTCATATCTGGTGTCACAATAGCTTGCATTTCAGGGCATGCCAGGGCACAGTGTCACACCAGTGCAACTCATATCTGGTAAACAGTAGTGTACATTTAAAAAGAAACCCTTTTTTGACTGTGAAATAATAGCAGTCAGTTTCCTTCACACGTGTGTGTTTCAGGGCCTGCCAGGGCACAGTGTCACACCAGTGCAACTCATATCTGGTGTAACAGTAGTGTAGATTTAAAAAGAAACCCTTTTTTGACTGTGAAATAATAGCAGTCAGTTTCTTTCATACGTGTGCGTTTCAGGGCCTGCCAGGGCACAGTATCACACCAGTGCAACTCATATCTGGTGTAACCGTAGTGTACATGAAAAAAAAACCTAGAAATTTGATTGTGAAATAATAGCAGTCAGTTTCCTTCACACGTGTGCATTTCAGGGCCTGCCAGAGCACAGTTTCAAACCAGTGCAACTCATATCTGGTGTAACAGTAGTGTAGATTTAAAAAGAAACCCTTTTTTGACTGTGAAATAATAGCAGTCAGTTTCTTTCATACGTGTGCGTTTCAGGGCCTGCCAGGGCACAGTATCACACCAGTGCAACTCATATCTGGTGTAACCGTAGTGTACATGAAAAAAAAACCTAGAAATTTGATTGTGAAATAATAGCAGTCAGTTTCCTTCACACGTGTGCATTTCAGGGCCTGCCAGAGCACAGTTTCAAACCAGTGCAACTCATATCTGGTGTAACAGTAGTGTACATTTATAAAAAACAACCCTTTTTTGACTGAAATAATAGCAGTCAGATTCCTTCACGCGTGTGCGTTTCAGGGCCTGCCAGGGCACAGTGTCACACCAGTGCAACTCATATCTGGAGTAACAGATGACTGTTTGACTGTAATAGATTGAATAGCAGTTAGTTGTCTGCAAGCGTGTGTGTCAGGCCTACAGCGTCTACTCTGCCAACTTCTACCAGTGCACAGTGCCACTCATATCTGTTGACACAGTAGCTTGCACGCATAGTACCACTAATCGAAAAAAAAATGACAGGCAGAGCCAGGCCACCCCGCAGTGGCCGTCGTGGTCGTGGTGCTGTGATTCCCTTTGGCCCTAGAATAATGCCCAGTGTTCAGAGGCCACGTACCCTGAACTCGAAAAGTTCTGAGGACATAGTTGACTGGCTAACACAGGACACCCAATCTTCTACAGCTTCCGCTCGGAACCTTGACGCACCATAGTCCTCCAGCTTAGCTTCGGGCACCTCTCAAGTTACCACTCGCCCGCCTGCCGCCACCACCAACACTAGCACCACAGCTGCTTTACTTGATCTGTCAGAGGAGTTATTTACACATCAGTTGGAAGAAATGAGTGATGCGCAACCATTATTGCCAGAGGACATAGATAACAGGGATATGTCTCAGTCAGGTAGCATTACACACATGGACGTACGGTGTGATGATGATGATGTTGTACCCACTGCTGCTTCCTTTGCTGAGTTGTCAGATACAAGTGAAGCGCGTTGATGATGACGATGGGTCTGTGGATGTCACGTGGGTGCCCGCTAGAAGAGAAGAAGAACAGGGGGAAAGTTCAGATGGGGAGACAGAGAGGAGGAGGAGATGAGTCCTGGTCCAGCATCTTCAGCCACGTCAACCACTGCTGTCCTCCTTGCCCCCTCTCAACCATCCGCCACTCCGTCTCTCGCCTTGAGCAGTTCCTGCTCATCTGCCCACAGTCAGGTTTCTGTCAAGGACATGTTTGAGCGTAAGAAGCCAATGTCACAAAGTCACCCCCTTGCCCGGCATCTGACAGCTGGCTTGTTTGAACTTTTAGCCCGCCAGCTTTTACCATACAAGCTGGTGGAGTCTGAGGCATTCCAAAAATTTGTAGCTATTGGGACACCGCAGTGGAAGATACCCGGACAAAATTTCTTTGCACAAAAGGCAATCCCCAACCTGTACTCGATTGTGCAAAAGGAAGTAATGGCATGTCTGGCACACGGTGTTGGAGCAAGGGTCCATCTGACCACTGATACCTGATCTGCAAAGCATGGTCAGGGCAGGTATATCACCTACACTGCGCATTGGGTAAACCTGCTGACGGCTGCCAAGCATGGAATGCGTGGCTCTGCAGAGGAGTTGGTGACCACCGCCACGACTTGCAGGCAGGCCTGCTGCCACCTCCTCTACTCCTCCTACTCCATCCTCTTCCATAACCTCCTCGGCTGAGTCCTCTTCTGCTGCTGCGTCTTGCTCCACATCAACGGCACCCCCCCAGTTCCCCAGGTACTATTCCACATCCCGGATACGGCAGTGTCACGCCGTCTTGGGGTTGACTTGCCTGAAAGCAGAGAGTCACACCGGACCAGCACTCCTGTCCACCCTGAACGCACAGGTGGATCAGTGGCTGACTCCGCACCAATTGGAGATCGGCAAAGTGGTTTGTGACAACGGAAGAAATTTGTTGGCGGCATTGAATTTGGGCAAGTTGACACATGTGCCGTGCATGGCACATGTGTGTAATCTGATCGTACAACGCTTTGTGCATAAGTACCCAGGCTTACAGGACGTCCTGAAGCAGGCCAGGAAGGTGTGTGGCCATTTCAGGCGTTCCTACACAGCCATGGCGCACTTTTCAGATATCCAGCGGCGAAACAACATGCCAGTGAGGTGCTTGATTTGCGACAGCCCGGCACATTGGAATTCAACACTCCTAATGTTCGACCGCGTGCTCCAACAAGAAAAAGCTTTTAACGACTATTTGTATGACCGGGGTGCTAGGACAGGCTCTGTGGAGCTGGGATTTTTTTTGCCATGTTACTGGACGCTCATGCGCAATGCCTGTAGGCTCATGCGTTCTTTTGAGGAGGTGACAAACCTAGTCAGTCGCACCGAAGGCACCATCAGCGACATCATACCATTTGTTTTCTTCCTGGAGCATGCCCTGCAAAGAGTGCTGGATCAGGCCATAGATGAGCGTGAAGAGGAAGAGTTGTGGTCACCATCACCACCAGAAACAGCCTTATCAGCATCGCTTGCTGGACCTGCGGCAACGCTGAAAGAGGATTGTGAGGAAGCGGAGTCAGAGGAGGAATGTGGCTTTGAGGAGGATTAGGAAGACCAACCACAACAGGCATCCCAGGGTGCTCGTTGTCACCTATCTGGTACCCGTGGTGTTGTACGTGGCTGGGGGGAAGAACATACCTTCAGTGAGATCACTGAGGACGAGGAACGGGACATGAGTAGCTCGGCATCCAACCTTGTGCAAATGGGGTCTTTCATGCTGTCGTGCCTGTTGAGGGACCCTCGTATAAAAAGGCTGAAAGAGAATGACCTGTACTGGGTGTCCACGCTACTATACCCCCGGTATAAGCAGAAAGTGCCTGAAATGTTACCGAATTACCGCAAGTCGGAAAGGATGCAGCAGTTCCAAAATAAATTAAAAAGTATGCTTTACACAGCGTATAAGGGTGATGTCACAGCACAACCGGAATCTAACAGGGGAAGAGGTGAAAGTAATCCTCCACCTCCCACAACCACAACCGGCAAGGACAAGACGCTTTACAGACGTGTTGTTGATGGAGGACATGCGGAGCTTTTTAAGTCCTACGCATCGCCACAGCCCTTCGGGGTCCACCCTGAGAGAACGACTCGACTGACAGGTAGCAGACTGCCTCGCCTTAACTGCAGATATCGACACTCTGAGGAACGATGAATCCCTTGACTACTGGGTGTGCAGGCTTGACCTGTGGCCTGAGCTATCCCAAGTTGCGATAGAACTTCTGGCCTGCCCCGCTTCAAGTGTCCTGTCAGAAAGGACCTTCAGTGCAGCAGGAGGTATTGTCACTGAGAAGAGAAGTAGGAGGACCGACCAAGCATCTTTTTCCATCTCCCGTTTCCTAAAATCGATGCCATATACACGTCCCCTGATAGGGGACGTAACAGGGATTAAACTGATAAGAATAGTACTACTTAACACACCTTATAATAATGCAGAGAGAGGCAACGCAGAGAGAGGAGTCTGAAGAAGAGGAGTCAGAGGAGGAAGGTGGCTTTGAGGAGGTGGAAGACCAAACACAGCAGACGTTCCAGGGAGCTTGTTGTCACCTTTCGGGGACCCTTGGGGGTGTATGTGGCTGGGTGAGGACATCAGTGAGGACAAGGAACGGGACATGGCTATCTTGGTATCCAACCTTGTGCAAATGGGGAGTTTGCGGTTGTGCAAATGGACTGTTTGCGGTTGTTTGCGGTGCGTTAAACGGGGAGTTTGGTCTGTCACTGTGAAGCGGGCGTAACCCTTACACTACCTGATCGATACAACATCATACCTGATGTTTTAAAGCACTTTATTCCAAACAATTTAGGAATGTTAGGTGATTTATGCCCTTTATGGATTAAAACCAGTCTCTGCATAAACTATGTAATTTTCCATGGGAGTTTTGCCGTGGATCCCCCTCCAGCATGCCACAGTCCAGGTGTTAGTCCCCTTGAAACAACTTTTCCATCACTATTGTGGCCAGAAAATTCGCCTGCCTATTGAAGTCTATGGCGGTTCGCCCGGTTCACCCGTTCGCGAACATTTGCGGAAATTCGCATTCGCCGATCGCTAACGGAAAATTTTATGTTCGTGACATCTCTAAAAAGGAACACTAAAATATTAAGAATACAAATGTGTATTCCTAACACTATACTGCCCTAGTCACTGTTTAGGTGACCGGGCACTCCCTGACAGGGTTAAAAAGTTGAGTTTATGTAACTTTTTTCCCTTGCAGTGTTGGTCTTCAGAGTACCGTTCCACCTCTTTGGCTGAACCAATTCACTTATTTTCTACTGAAAAACATTTTGAGGCTAATGTGCATGTGCAGCAAAATGTTGCAATGCGCAAATTAGATCTCTGAGACCATCTGATTGAAATAATGGAGGTTTTCTCCACTATTTCAGCGGAAGTACCTCTAGTGACTGTCAATAAACATTGTCATTCTCACAGAAAAGGAGGCTAAAATGGGGGAGGAGGAACATGGCACCAAAACCACTTCATTGAAATACAATGGTGTGGTTCCCTATAGATTCCTTTTAATATATCTAACATACTACATATTTGCAATGTTGCTCCATAGAAATAATGAAACAATGAACTCACAAACTGAGAAGGAATTAACATTATTCTTTAAAACATGTATCTAACAATCATGGTTATTCACAATGCACTGTGAATATCAACTGCCTGGTGTTACAAAACACTGTAACATTTTGCTTTGAATGAGATCGTTTGTCTATTAAATAGAAAGAAATATTTACTTGCTGTTGAAGTAGACCTTTTTCACACTGGCTGTGTAAGCAAAGCTCTGTTTAAAAAGTCCTCTGGTTCACACTGTACTGTGGAATTCGGATCATATTTCTTTAGTTGGGAACACTTAAGAGGTCTTGGGATAAGGATTAACTATTTCATACAAGCAATAGTCAGACCCACGGGAACAATACTTGTAATGCTCTATGCAGAAAGCAGAAAATTAAGAGGAAAATATACAACTATCAAACAGCTTTTTACTGCATTTACACGGCTGTATGTTATGAATTGTTACACTGCTTAGCGATTAAAACATTTACTCTAAAAATATTTTTTAAGCTCCTGAATGCTTAACTAAATGCAAATATGTGAAAATAAGTACCATATCAAAACAAAAATATATGCCATGAGTTTAAAATATGTATCTATATGCTACATGCATTTGAAACAATTTGATTACATTTTGGGGTTGTTATTCTAACATGCCACAGATTTCCACTTACATAATTACCGAAGCCATTTCCCTGTTTGAGAGTGATGTCTATTTTAAAACACTGGTAGCACTTGAAGAGAAAGTTAAAAAAAAATTCAGAATGCAGAGAGGAAAAGGACCACCCAGACAGTAATGAATGTAGGCATGGCACAAATGTCACCTTAAAATGTCACAATTCATCAACCCTCTAAGATCCCAGAGCTAATCCTTTGACAACAACCATAAGCCCTTATCACTCATACGGTTATAAACTAACCTGGGAATTGTTTGGAATTCAAAGGGAATTCAAAGCAAATTTTTAATTTAAGGTCAATATAGAATGGAAAATTGGAGATTGGAAATGAAAATTCATTTCAGTTATTTAACCTTAAATTTGAAATTCACTTTGAATTTCTTGACAATTCTCAGTTTAGTGAATCACTCTGTCAACAGAGTGTTAACAACCAACTAGCAGAATGGAGGAGAAATTGCAGAATTAGCAAAAAAATAAATAAAAAAATTCAAAGTTAGACATTGATTTACGTATTCTACCAACACACCACATGTCTGCCAAGACAGCTTTTAACCAGTGCTTAAGAGAGGCTAGGGCAATTTTGCTATTTTGAATATCTCTTTTTTGTAGTCTTACTTTCAGAAAGATGTCTTGTTCTTTAGTTTTCTGTTTTATTTTTTTTTTTTAATAGAGGTGGGTAGGGACTGCTATTGACCATAACAAAAATCTGCACACCAGTCAAGCTCTAACCACAGAAATCAGAAATTTGCAGTGATGTTACTACCGCAAAGGATTCTGGGTGGGCATATGTAAATTAGTTCAACAAATTATAACATTTTTGCCTCATTCCATTTTAAACATGGATTCCTTTGAATCTGTGTTTGCTGTGTTCAACTGCTTTGAAACACAAATTCCCATTGAAAATCAGGTTTATTTATCAAAATGTACAGACTTTCAGCTGTTTGCATTGAACAATTCAAACAAAAACATTTGAAACAGTTCAACACAATGAATCCTTCCTGGTGGTGGATGTGGCAATATACAGTGACCATAACATCAGGTAGAAGGAACATAAGAAGGTAAACAAGCACCAAGGACTGAACGAGTAGCTAGAAAGGATGTGGAAAAGTGAAGGCAGTAGTAGTCCCAGTTGTGATAGGAGCACCTGGGGATGTGACCCTAAAGTTGGGGTAGTGGCTTCAGCAGATTCCAGGTAGGACAGAGTGCAGTTTCAGGAACAGTTAAAGGACCACTATAGGTATCCAGACCACTTCAGCTTAATTAAGTGGTCTGGGTGCAAGGTCCCTCTAGGGTTAACCGTGCCTGCTGTAAACATAGCAGTTTCAGAGAAACTGCTATGTTTACATTGGGGTTAATCCAGCCTCTAGTGGCTGTCTCATTGACAGCCACTAGAGGCGCTTCCGCGCTTCTCACTGTGATTTTCACAGTGAGAAGACGCCAGCATCTATAGGAAAGCATTGAGAATGCTTTCCTATGGACTGACTGAATGCGCTCTTGCCGCGCATGTGCATTCAGCCAATAACGACCGAAGGAGGAGGAGAGTCCCCAGCGCCGAAGGAGCCCAGCGCTGGAGAAAGGTAAGTGATTTAACCCCTTCCTCAATCTAGAGCCCGGCGGGTGGCCATGAGGGGGGGGGGGGGACCTATTAATACTATAGTGCACTATAGTGGTCCTTTAAGATACTGCACAGAACCTTCAGACTCTCAGGCCTCTGGTAGAGAACCTGACAAAGAGGAATACACAAAAATACCACCTGGAGGGTTGAGAAAGTCATATATATATAATTCTGGCACTAGTTCAAATCTTCTAGAATTTAATAAAAAATGGAATGACAGGAAATACATATTGTATAACTTATTAGGTGATTATTTCAGTAGTTATTGATTCACATCATTTTAACGTACATTTTTGAGTTTCATATATAAATAACCTTTCCAAATAATGAATGCAAGTTTTAGCTGTGGTTCTTTATATTCGCATTACTTATTTTGCATAATGTGACCTTTTCCAGCAGTGTCACATTGCCAGCTTTCTCCCAGACCATCTCCACTTAACCGTGGGCTCCCAGGTGTATATTTAGTGACACACCACAGCTCATCTGCTTAATTTCATTAGACAGCATTTACAGAACAGAGCAGTGAAACTTTGGCTTCTGTTCAATATGATATATAGAAATCAATTGTTTGCTGACTGTTTGAAACATGAGTTGTGTGAGCAAACTATGTCTTAAAGAACAGTTAAATATTGTAATCAAATATGTTGCCCACTGGCTTTGCCTTGTTTTAAAGGGATATTTGGTTTAATTTCAGCAATTTTTCAATGAAAAGTATAATTTCAAAAAAAAAAATTGTGTTATTTAAAAAAGGTATAACTAAATCTGTTGATTTACATATTGAATACATAAAGAATTGCTTTGCACTTTAGTAGAAATCAATATAAATATGAACTTAAAATTAAAGGATCAATGTAAAATAGGCATCTACTAATAACAATAACAGGACCATCATTAACACAGGCCAAAAAGGACACTTACCCTGTGCCCCATATTCTATAGGGGCCCATAGCAGCTGCCTCTTTGGTTCTCTATGTCAAGGCAGTGAAACATAGGGATCACTGGCCATATGCAACACATGGATCCTATAAATCCTAAATAAAGGCAGGTTGGTTGGCTGGGGAGTTCAAAGAACATTAAGCAGGCAACCCTTTGGCGTTAATTCTAGGAGCTGTCTACCCTTCTTCTTTCTGAAGCAAAAACCAAAAAAGATTTGGTGGGGAAAAATTGTGATTGAAAACCCCTTTCACCTGAAGTCTGTGGATAGTCAATACAATGTCAAACAAAAATCTGCACACCAGTCAAGCCATAAGACTTGCTTTTCCCACACAAATCACAAATCCGCCTATGTGCTTTCCTACGCCCACGCTTAAATGGGTTAAAATAAATTGACAGCACTCAAAGGACTTCTAACCATGAAATAAACTTTAAAAATACATGCCCAAAAGCAGCCATGATTTGACCCTACAGGGTCATTATCAAGGTCTTAATAATGTCTTACACTATAGTGATGTTACTTCCGTAAAGGATTATGGGTGGGCATATGCAAATTAGTTTAACAAAGAATGACATTTGACAGTGATCTGTGCATGACCCTCAGACTAAACACAGTGATCTGTGCATGACCCTAAGACTAAACATAGGGATCTGTGCATGGCCCTCAGACTGAACACAGTGATCTGTGCATGGCCCTCAGACTAAACACAGTGATCTGTGCATGGCCCTAAGACTAAACATAGGGATCTGTGCATGGCCCTAAGACTAAACATAGGGATCTGTGCATGGCCCTAAGACTAAACATAGGGATCTGTGCATGGCCCTCAGACTGAACACAGTGATCTGTGTATGGCCCTAAGACTAAACATAGGGATCTGTGCATGGCCCTCAGACTAAACATAGGGATCTGTGCATGGCCCTCAGACTGGACACAGTGATCTGTGCATGGCCCTAAGACTAAACATAGGGATCTGTGCATGGCCCTCAGACTAAACATAGGGATCTGTGCATGGCCCTCAGACTGGACACAGTGATCTGTGCATGGCCCTCAGACTGGACACAGTGATCTGTGCATGGCCCTCAGACTGAACACAGTGATCTGATCTCTGACAGTCTGACATGGCAGATGCACAGAGCTCAGCTACCCACACTGCATACATACAAAGCTTAGCTACCTACACTTTACTTTTAGCATATTTAACCCCATAACTGAGCCAAATGTACACGTTGTGAACAAAACGAAACGTAAACAAAACCTGGCATTTGCGCTACATTTCTGTCCAACCGTAATTCACCTCTTTCATATTAAATGCACCCACCCTTATTATATATAATTTTATTCAGGGGAAACAGGGCTTTCATTTAATATCAAATATTTAGCTATGAAACATAATTTTATATGAAAAAAATGGGAGAAAATAAGACATTTTATTTTTTTAGTTCTACATGACATTTTAACTGTCAATGTCATAATACTGTTTGCTTTTACTGCAATAAAATACACATATTTGTATTCAGCAAAATCCCACGTGTAAAACAGTACCCCCTATGTACAGGTTTTATGGTGTTTTGGTAAGTTACAGGGTCAAATATAGCACATTACATTTGAAATTGAAATTAGCCAGATTGGTGGCTTTGAGACTGTATAGTAGCCCTGGAATAACATTTACACCCATAATGGCATACCATTTGCAATAGTAGACAACCCAAGGTATTGCAAATGGGGTATGTCCAGTCTTTTTTAGTAGCCATTTGGTCACAAACACTGGCCAAAGTTAGCGTTAGTATTTGTTTGTGTGTGAAAAATGCAAAAAAACGCCAATTTTGGCCAGTGTTTGTGACTAAGTGGCTACTAAAAAAGACTGGACATACCCCATTTGCAATACCTTGGGTTGTCTACTATTGCAAATGGTATGCCATCATAGGGGTAATTTTCATTCTTGGGCTACCATAGGGTCTCAATGGCAACGTAACCAATCTGGCGAATTTTAATATGAAAAAAATGAAACACAAGCCTTATATTTGATGCTGTAACTTTTGAAAACACCATAAAACCTGTACATGAGGGGTACTCTTGTACTCGGGAGACGTCGCTGAACACAAATATTTGTGTTACAAAACAGTAAAAAGTATCACAGCAATAATATCGTCCGTGTAAGTGCTGTTTTGTGCATTAAAAAATGCAAAAAACTTCACTTTTACTAGTGAGATCATCATTGTAATACATTTTACTGTTTTGAAACACTAATATTTGTGTTCAGCGAAGTCTCCCGAGTAAAACAGTACCCCCCATGTACAGGTTTCATGGTGTCTTGGAAAGTTATAGGGTTAAATATAGTGCTAGCAAATTAAATTCCCTATACTTTCGGCATGGGTTGTCAGGCAGGTCCCACTAATTGTAATTAATTAAGATACCTAATTATGTAAAAATATTACATATATATATATATATATATATATATATATACATATACATATATATATAGGTAGAAAATGATAGCACTCCCAGGACTCCAATTTAAGATTTAACTTTTAATCATTAGTAAAATTAAAAAAATCGACGTTTCAGTCTGCCATTTGCAGACTTTCATCAGGACTCCTGATGAAAGTCTGCAAATGGCAGACTGAAACGTCGATTTTTTTTATTTTACTAATGATTAAAAGTTAAATCTTAAATTGGAGTCCTGGGAGTGCTATCATTTTCTACCTTTCTACATTTTGGCTTGACAAGCACCGGGCAAGTAGTTCCACTATATGGAGTGCAAGATTATTTTCCATTTTTGTGTGTGTATATATATGTATATATATACATAATTTTTTTAAAAATATTTGTATTTATATATAGGTATATATATATATATATATATATATATTAATATATTAATATTTAATAACCCGCACAACAACAGAATCTACCCTATCAAGTTCACCATAACGTGCAAGACCACACATGTGATATATAAACTGAGTTGTCCATGCGGTCTCTGTTATATAGGGAAAACTGAAACGGCTATATGTGAGCGCATCAGAGGACACAGGTCCAGCATTCGGTTGGCTTACAGGGACGGCTTCTCGGATAAACCAGTAGCTCATCACTTTTTAGAACTGAAACACACTTTGGCTACGCTAAAATTCGTAGCGATAGATCATATTCCGTTGTCAAGAAGAGGAGGTGACCGGGGGAAAATGCTTCTTAATAAGGAAGCATTTTGGATACACGAATTGAATACGGTCTCCCCAAAAGGCCTCAATGAATCGTTATCTTTACATTCGTTTTTGTGAATGTGTGATCCCTGCTGACATTATATATTATATATTATAATTTATAGGATATTTGGTATAATTTACAATTGTTTTAGTGTATAGATTTTATAGAGCAAGTTATTACCTTTTAGTTTCAGGCTTGTATATAGTATCAATTAAGATGGAATTTAATTGGTTAGATTAGGGCATGATATACCCTTACATAATATCCATTATAGTGGACATAGTAGTACATATCCTATACCATAATTGGAAGGAGTGGGATATATGTAACAATAGATACATAATAATCTAGAATTTCTAGAGCCAGCCATATGGTATATGCACATTTATATTTATTTTTAATATTGAGCAACCAGTATGCATATATAGAATGTTGGAATGTTTTGCACATATGTCACTTTAAATTGTTGTTTTCTTTGGCACTTCACGATATGAGAATATCTATACAATAAGCACTTGTCACTTTAACAGCAACTGATAATGGTTGCCTTAAGTCAGATTCCCTACATATCAACAGATGACACTTATAGCACGGACTTCAAATAGACTGCACAATTGGTACTTTACTTCATCTTCATATTTCTTCCTGCACTAATTCAGCACTTTTACATGCATGACGATATCGACCATTTTGGAGTATTTATTAATCACTTCATACACAGGGTGATCGCGGTGTGTCCCACAATGCCATGGTAACGTTTTTTGTATAACCGCGTTTCCATGGCAACGACGTTAACGTGCGTGACGACGTCACGCCAGTGGGCGGGGAAATAGCAACACATGCGCACTTTGCCGGGAAGGACGCCGGCCTCTCCACACACAGCACCTGGGGTGAGTTAACCACTTTTTACAATTATTGCATTCATATATAAGCGATAAGTTTGTTAATGTTCATATGATCCTGATGAAAGTCCAAATGTTGGACTGAAACGTTGATCTGTTTTATGGAACCGAATAAAAGCTAAGTTTTAAGGAATACCCGTGAGTGCAGCCATCTCTCTTTGTATGTATGGATTACAGCCTAGGTATTGCACCCGGTTTATGGACATTACAGCAGCCTGAGTGCAAGTTATTGTGCATTTTTTCTATATATATATATATATATTGTATATATATATTTATATATAGTGTATTTATGTATATAGATATATATATTTTGTTCTACGTGTATTTTGAGATATATATATATATATATATATATATATTAATATCACAATACAGTTAGAACGAAATAAAACACATCTATATATTTGTAATTATTTATTTTTAATTTTTTTAATTTTTTTTACGTATTTACATATTTATATTTTTATATTATATATAAATATATATAACAATAATTTTATATCAATATATATATATATATATATATATATATATATTTAATCAGTATCAGTCTGTGTAATTTGATATTAATATATATATATATATATATATATATATATATATATATATACACACATGATCTAAGTATATAATTTTTTTTTTTTTTACACTTATTTTAATTTATTTTATTTCCAGCCAGCAGGGGGACTAGCTGTCATTACAGTTAGTCCCCCTGCTGGCAATGCAGCAGGCAGCTAACCCGGCCATGTGATTGTGAGGTCCTCGCAAGGACCTCACTCTCACATGGCCGGGGGGGGCTGCAGGAGGCAAGATCCGCCGCGGGGGACTCCCTGGGAGTCCCCCCAACCGCGACCCCTGCTCTCTGCCGAAGACCTACGTCTATCCTTTCTCTGTACTCCCATCTCTGATGCTCACCTTCAAGACTTCTCCAGGGCTGCACATTTCTGTTCAACTCCCTTCTCTTCTCAGTTAGATTTTCACCCAGTCTCCACTCCTTCAAAAAACCATTGAAAATTCACTTCTTCAGGAAAGCATATCAATTAAACTGTTAGCAGGTTTTCATCCCTTGTCCCCAATGACTCCTCTACTGCAACTGTCAAAATTACCCACTAAGCCCTTAGTGTATAATTTTCTAATAACCTACTTCACACCCCTACTTTTACCCTTTGTGTCACTTTACCCCACTCCTTCTAGCATGTAAGCTCATTGAGTAGGGCCCTCAACCCCTCTGTTCCTGTACGTTCACTTGTCTGCTTACAATCACATGTCTGTCAGTCCACCCATTGTACAGTGCTACAAAATCTGATGGCGCTATATCAATTATAAAATAATAATAATAATAATGTTTGTAATAGTTGAGCAGGAAACTTTAGGATTTATGGTTTAACATTAATGGAGAAGTCAAAGATTGATAACCGTAAATGCCAGATAGCATAGGCGTGCACCAGGGGCGGACTGACCGGTCGGGCACTTCGGACATGGTCCGAGGGCCCGGCCGGGAGGGGGGCCCGCCATCAGGGGGCCCGGCCGCCCCTTTAAATGCTGCAGCCGCCTGAGCGCTCTCTTAAGAGCGCTCAGGCGGCTGCAGCTTCTCACCTCCCCTCCCCGTAGCGTGGCCGAGCTGCTCTGCGTCCGCGGTGCCGGCCGGAGTTATAGGAAGGTGCACACACACTGAGTGTGCACCTTCCTGTCAGTCCGGCCGGGTACAGGAAACAGAAACTCCTGTTCCGCGCGGAACAGGAGTTTCTGTTTCCTGTACCCGGCCGGACTGACAGGAAGGTGCACACTCAGTGTGTGTGCACTTTCCTATCAATCCGGTCGGCACCGCGGACGCAGAGCCTCTCGGCCACGCTACGGGGAGGGGGTAAAAAGAGAGAGGGAGGGAGGGGAGGAGGAGGAGGGGGGGGGGGGGGGGTTAAAAGAGAGAGGGAGGGGGGGGTTAAAAGAGAGAGGGAGGGGGGGTTAAAAGAGAGAGGGAGGGGGGGTTAAAAGAGAGAGGGAGTGGGGGTAAAAAGAGAGAGGGAGGGGGGTTAAAAGAGAGAGGGAGGGGGGGTTAAAAGAGAGAGGGAGGGGGGGTTAAAAGAGAGAGGGAGGGGGTAAAAAGAGAGAGGGAGGGGGGTTAAAAGAGAGAGGGGGGGTTGTTAAAAGAGATGGGTTAAAAGAGAGAGGGAGGGGGGTTTAAAAGAGGGAGGGGGGTTAAAAGAGGGAGGGGGGTTAAAAGAGAGAGGGAGGGGGGGTTAAAAGAGAGAGGGAGGGGGGTTAAAAGAGAGAGGGAGCGGAGGTTAAAAGAGAGAGGGGGGGTTAAAAGAGAGAGGGAGGGGGGGGTAAAAAGAGAGAGGGAGGGGGGTAAAAAGAGAGAGGGGAGTAGGGGGGTAAAAAGAGAGAGGGAGGGGGGTAAGAAGAGAGAGGGAGGGGGTAAGAAGAGGGAGGGGGTAAGAAGAGGGAGGGGGGGTAAGAAGAGAGAGAGGGGGTAAGAAGGGAGGGGGGAGTAAGAAGAGGGGGAGGGGGAGTAAAAGAGGAAGGGGGGAGTAAGAAGAGGGGGAGGGGAGAGTAAGAAGAGGGGGGAGGGGGTAAGAAGAGGGGAGATTAAGAAGAGAGGGGGGAGTAAAGGGGGTAAGAAGAGGGGAGGGGGAGTAAAAAGAGGAAGGGGGAGTAAGAAGAAGGGGGAGGGGGGTAAGAAGAGGGGGGAGGGGGTAAGAAGAGGGGGGAGTAAGAAGAGGGAGGAGTAAGAAGAGGGAGGAGTAAGAAGAGGTGGGAGTAAGAAGAGGGAGAGGGGGAGGGGGAGTAAGAAGATGGGGAGAGTAAGAAGGGGGAGTAAGGAGAGGGGGAGGGGGGAGTAAGAAGAGGGGAGAGTAAGAATGGGGGTAAGAAGAGAGTGGGAGTAAGAAGGGGGTAAGAAGAGGGGGAGGGGGGTAAGAAGAGGGGGAGGGGGGAGTAAGAGGAGGGCAATTGCCCCCTCCCCTGTCCGCAGGCACCGTGCGGGCAGCCGGCAGGGGAGGGTGGAAGAGAGGACCCGGGAGCTCAGCCTGCAGCTCCTCTGGGTCCTTCTTGCGCGAGCACAGATCGTTGCCGCGGTTACCACGGCAACGTTACGGCTCTTGCAAGAGTAAACTCTAGCCCTGGAGCTACGGGCTAGAGTTCACTCAACACTGTGACCACCAGGTATTCCTGGTGGTCGCAGTGGTGAGAGTGAACTTTAGCCCCATAAACACACTGCCCCCACACCATACACATTCACACACTGCCCCCCATACACACACACTGCCCCCACACACACCATACACACACACTGCCCCCACACACCATATACATTTACACACATTGCCTCACACACACACACATACACTGCCCACCCATACACACACAGCCCCCCATACTAACATTGCCACACACATACACAGCCCCCTCGTACACACATTGCCCCACACACCCTACACATTCACACACTACACCCCCTCACACACACTGAACCTTTCACACAGACTGCACCCCTTACACATTGCACCACTGCTCCTATACCCTACTACAGCCTCATATCCCAGCAGACCCCAGGTAAGTTGTCAAACTGTTCTTAAACGGTTTGACTACTTACTCTGGGAGGGGGGCCCGGCCCTCCTGGCACCATAACGACTACACAGAGTAGTAGTGGTTATTGTGCATGGATTATTTCTTTAAATAATCTACGAGTGCCCCAGTAGCCAGCAAGCCAGCCAACCCACAGGCCAGCCAGCCCACAGGCTGGCCAGTAGACAGCCAGCCAGTCTACAGGCCACCAGTTAGGCTTAAAGCCAGCAACCCCACAGCCTGCCAACCGCAGCCAGCAAGCCACAGCCTGCCAGCCAGCAAGCCACAGCCTGCCAGCCGCAGCCAGCAAGCCCACAGCCTGCCAGCCGCAGCCAGCAAGCCCACAGCCTGCCGGCAGTAGCCAGTAAGCCCACAGCCTGCCAGCCGCAGCCAGTAAGCCCACAGCCTTCCAGCAAGCCCACAGCCTGCCAGCCGCAGCCAGCAAGCCCACAGCCTGCTGGCAGTAGCCAGCAAGCCCACAGCCTGCCAGCCGCAGCCAGTAAGCCCACAGCCTTCCAGCAAGCCCACAGACTGCCAGCCAGCAACAGTAATTAAGGTAAGAGGAGCCAACTTGGCCTAGGTATCAGCTATGTTGTGTTGCTATATTGTGAATAGGAACCAGAGTGTTGGAGAGACCCCCCTCCAGGCCCCATTAGACTCCATTGTAGTCTCTAATGGGACCTGGAGGAAATTCTTTCTAACACACTCTCTAAAGGACACTGAGATAGCCTCTGCTAGAATGCTCCCCCCCTCCATGGCCCATTAGCCCTCAATTGTAGTCTCTACTGGGGCCTGGAGGCGACTGTTTCCAGCAGGGACACTGAGATGGCCTCTGTTAGAAAGACCCCCTTCCAAGCCTGTTAGACTCCATTGTAGTCTCTAATAGGGCCTGGAGGGGATTCTTTCTAACACACTCTCTAAAGGACACTGAGATAGCCTCTGCTAGAAAGACCCCCCCTCCATGGCCCATTAGCCCTCAATTGTAGTCTCTACTGGGGCCTTGAAGGGATTATTGCACTTTTGTTCCTTGTGTCTAAAGATTGTGTAGGGTGTGGCTGGAGGCGGTGCATGGAGGCGGGACATGGGTGGCGCTTGCTGCGGAGTATGGGTGGGGCCTGTAAGGGGGCCCTTGATTTATTTTGCCCGGGGGCCCTGAGGGTTCTCAGTCCGCCCCTGGCGTGCACAGCCTATTGCATTAGGGTGTGCACCCTAAAGCACAAACACACGCCGCATGTATGTGTATATATATATATATATATATATATATATATATATATATATATATACACACACACACATATATACATACACTGCTGTGTGTGTGTGTGTGCGCTGTTAGTGTGCTGTGTGAGGGTGCTGTGTGTGTGAGGGTGCTGTTTGTGTGATGTGTGTGTGATGGTGCTGTGTGTGTGAGGGTGCTGTTTGTGTGATGTGTGTGGGTGTCATGTATTTCTGAGGGTGCTGTTTGTGTGTGTGTGTTTGTGAGGGTGTTGTTAGTGTGCTGTGTGTGAGGGTGTTGTGTGTTTGTAAAGGTGCTGTGTGTGTTTGTGAGGGTGCGGTTAGTGTACTGTGTGAGGGTGCTGTATGTGTGTGGGTGCTGTTTGGGTGCTGTGTGTGTGAGGGTGCTGTTTGTGTGAGAGTGCTGTATGTCTGTAGGTGCTTTTTGTGTGTGGGTGCTGTATATGTGTGTGTGTGCTGTATGTTTGGACAGATTGTGGAGGTGGGGCAGATTAGTAAATATCCCCCCTCCCTTCTTACCTTATGTAGGAAGGGGGGATCCTTGCTGCCATGTGCCATCCCTGGTGGTCCAGTGGAGAGTGAACTCTAGCCTGCGGGGCTAGAGTTAACTCCCGTGAGATCTGAGCGTTGCTGCGGCAACGCTCAGATCTCGCCAGAGGAACCTGGCGGAGCTGCTGTCTAGAGCTCCCCGGGTCCTCTCCTGCCTCCCTTCATGCTGCTGTGGGCCGGTGAGGTAGATCTTTGATCTCCCCGCTGGCTCATGGAGGCTTAGAGCAGAGCCGACACTCGGCGCCGGTTCTGCGTGAGCCGACAGGGGAGAATAAAGTCCTGGGGAATAAAGTGTGGGAACCAAGATTCCCACCCCCCCAAAAAAATAATATACACTCCAGTGTGTGTATGTATATATGTGTGTGTGTGTGTGTGTATATATATATATATATACACACACACTGACACGCATACTCAAACACACACACATACACTCACAGACACACACACACTCATACATTCATAGACACACACATTCACAGACACACATATTCACATACACTGACACACATACACATTCACAGACACACATTCACAGATACACATACACTCACACACACACATTCACAGACACACACACGCATTCACACACACACATTCACAGACACACACACGCATTCACACACACATTCACAGACACATTCACAGACACACACACACACACATTCACATACACACACACAGACACACACACATACACAGTCAAAGACACACACACACATAAACAGACACACGCACACACACACACAGTCACAGACACACACACACACACATTCACACACACACAAATTATTATTTTTTTAATAAAAAAAATTTCCACCCAGCCTCCCTACCTGGAGTGCTGGCGTGGACTTGTCCCTGGGGTCCAGTGGGTCGGGCGGCTCTCTCAATATCAGCCGCGGCGAGGGAGCTGTGAGCTTTCTGCTCCCTCTCGCCGCGTGGGCTGTTCCCCCACTCCGTTCCTGCAGGACTCAATCCATAGGCGTGCCGCGGGGATTAGGGTGTGCCCAGGCACATCCGGCACACCCCGTGCGCACGCCTATGCCAGATAGCTTGATAAACAAATGGAGTGGTAGGTTAATTGGCAAGTGCACAGTATTATTAAAGCATATGTGATATAACAGAAAGAAATTTGTTATGAGGACACATATAACCAGATTGTTAATTAAAAGTATTATTTACAGGGGTTAAGAAAATGTAATAAGTATAGTTAGGTGTTAATTAAAGTCTAATATGAAAAGCACTCCAAAGCACCATAACAACAAATGACTGTGTTGCAAAGAGGCCATCGGTTTGTATTCCAGCACACAAGTGCTTATAACATCAATCATTTGCAAAAATAACCACAGCTATAAATCCACACCCTCGCTGGGAAGGAAATTATGGGATATGCAGAAATCAATGGGAAGCCTCTAGATTGATGACATGGGACAGAAATATGATTTGTATGTTTAAAAAATGTTTTCATAATTTGTAAAATGTTTGTTCCATTATCTGTAGTGCATTAACATAATGGGTCATTTCCAGCCTGAACTGTCCCTTCTATTTTTCTAACTATGTTTTCAAATCATCACAATTCCCTATTCAGTGAACAGACCCCATGGACTTTTCAAACTGTAGGATAACAATTCCTGTGTAAACAGCTATTGTGTAGAATAGCAGAATAGTGATGGTTCAGCAAATTCATATTTGAAAAGCTCTGCAGACAGGTTATTGTTGCAGAGGTCTGCTGAGTTCAACAACTGATTCAAGCAAGTTAAGCAAATGTAACTAGTCAACAAGGTGATATAGCCCTCATATGCACTCTTTTATTTAAACTCTTTTCGTTTAATTTTATGGCAAGACAGGAGGCTTCATAATTGCTTATCTTTCTTTACTGAACCTCCCAGCAGCAAATAAATAGTTAACAGTAATGTAAAACAATTCAACCAATCAGAGTGTATAACAGTATTATATGATGTCATCAAGCTCCTCCCATATCCTCTTTCTTTGCGGCTTGCCTCCCAGGTGAGTCTATTCCAATTATGGCTCCTGTTTTTTCTAGCCATTCATGCAATATTTTCATTTCATAACTGCCTTGCTACTAATGTTGAATAAATGTTTTAGCAACTTACACCCTTACAGTTTATCTGAATGTGATTCCTGTATTGTACTGCTGTGCCAATATATAGTATCTTTGTGTTTTGTCTAGTGCTTCCCCTTTAAGACCGAACCGGGTTTATTCCCCGAGTCTGTCACGTCTGGCGGCCGCGGTCTCTCCACATTTCTGAGTGACCGCGGCTCTACCTTCAGCTCTCTTCATTAGTGCCGCGGACTCAACTCCCAGGACTCAACTCCGCGGCTCAATTGCACGTCCTCAGGTTTTCCCGCCCTCCCAGGACTCAACTCCGCGGCTCAATTGCACGTCCTCAGGTTTTCCCGCCCTCCCAGGACTCAACTTCGCGGCTCAATTGCGCGTCCTCAGGTTTTCCCGCCCTTTCGCATCTGCAATTTCTGACGCGCTTCCTCCCGCCCGTTTTGCTGGCGGCGGACATTTTAAACCCGCGGTTTTCTCTTCACTAACAACCGGATAGTTGGTACTCGGCGTTGGATTCGGTAAGTACCCTATTTATTTGAATAAATAACCAACCTAAAGTGCTCACACCTACCTTATGTATTTACTCATTATATTCATTTCTTTTATTAACAGGATTTATACCTGCTATTCTCCTACTACTAATAAAAAAGGCCTTGTGGGTGAACCCCACTTTTTTTTCACTACTACTATTGTGCATTGAATGTCTGTTGTGTGTGACCCCCACCTTTTCACTTCATATACTCAATTCTAACAGGGTGTTTTCTCCACACCATCACTACAGTGAGTGACCCTCATCTGTAAAATATATATTACTTAAAGTGACCCACACTTTACTATTTACAGACATACCCCTGTTAAAGTGTCTGATTATTTATGTGGTAACCCCACTTCTTTTTGGTACAGTGGTACAACCCACTTCTATAATATAGTGGTCTACCCCACTATTGTTTGCCGCCCTACTCAGCAACTAAGTTGATTTGGGTGACCCCCATTTATACATTTTATAAAACATATTTGGGTGAACCCATTTAATATCCTGTCTTACACTATTTGACATAACAAAACATGTCTGACACCAATGAGCCCGCAATTTCTCAGGAACTTAAAGCCTGGCTAGTCTCGACAATTGCCGAATCTATTCCCAAGGCTTTGGCAGCCTTCCATGAAAAAACTGCTGGCAACATTAATCCCACTACACATATACCCTCTGATTCAGAGGACTCTCAGCCCTCAGATCAGTAAATCACTCGTAAACGCCCTTGGAAAGGGAGTAGTATATCTGCGGGCAAGGGCAAGGCTCCTGCCAAGTCCCCAAAATTATCTGTCAACCGCCCCGCCCATACCATTTTTGACCCCTTGGAGGGTTCTACATCTCATAGGGGCGATGAGATTCAAGACTACCTTGGCTATTCTGATGAGGACCCCTCGGCGAATGTGCTAGGGGATACCCCATCGGAATTTGTCAAGGAGACATTTATTACCCAAAAAGACACTGATACAAACACATCCATGCAGAAAACATCCAAACCAGACATCCTCCTGGATGCTTCGGGTGTCCCCCTCTTTGACCCCAGGGTCATCAGACATCCACGTTTGGCCGAATGGGCCACACCGGATCATATCTCTAACTTCTGCAAAATGTGGTTACACAAACCACTTGAAAAAGAAATTAGGGTAAAACTCAGAGCTGAGTGCCCTCGATCTACCATTCCCAACAAGGTGGCTCTCACACCAGAGTTTGACCCACTATTTGTGATCTTCCTCACTAAGACGGGGAAAGATCCTCGCAAGGGCATTGAGCAAGGCCTCAAGACAGCCCAGGATAAACTCCTGGACATCGCTGGCCCTATCATTCAAATTTTCATACTAGCTGACGAAGCTATAGCTAGTGGTGAATTTGACCCTAATACCGTCAGGGAATGGGCCCAGAGAGCCTTATGTTTTCTAGGCAACGCAAATGTTGCTATATCCACTGAGAGACGCAGGGCGGCACTATACAAGTTAGACGCAAAATTAGCCGATCTGAGCTCCCGAGAACTGGGACCAGAGGCCAACGGATTGCTCTTTGGAGATTCATTCATGAAGGATCTCTCCAAACATGTAGCGGTATTCACTACCCTAAATAAGGCCCAATCCTCCTTATGGAGGGTTTTTCGTTCCCAGTCAAGCCGTTTTTCTGGGAGAGCTGGACGTTATTGAGGCCGAACGAACAGCAGAATTGCCTTCACAGGCTACAGGCCTCAACCCTCAGAGAATTACTGGCACTCGGGGCAACTCCGACCCTACCACAGGCAGCTATTCACCAATAGAGGATCTATCCGGCACGTGGATCTGCCTCCTTACGCAGACGCACTGCTCCAGGTAATAAACCTTCCTTCTTTCAATGTACCTATAGCAGGTCGTCTAACCCATTTTTTCCAACAGTGGGAACTGAGTTCACAAGACCTATGGGTCTTACACACAGTCCAGGGGTTCAAAATGGATTTCCTTTCCACTCCCTTCCAGGACACACCACCTACACCACTACGAATGTCTGCATCAGACAACCTGAGACTACAGACAGAATTACACAAACTAGTAAAAAAAAGGGGCAATAAAAAAATCCCCTTTCCCACACACCTTTCTCAGCAATATTTTTCTGATCCACAAAAAAACTGGAGACCTACATCCAATTATCAACTTGAAAGACCTGAATCATTATGTCAGGTATCGTCATTTCAAGATGGAGGGCATCCATCTACTAAGGGACCTCCTCCAGATTCGATCTCACAGTCCCAGTTGCTCGCAATCATCGAGCCTTTCTTCAATTCCTCTGGCAAGAGGAAATTTGGCAGTTCACATGCCTTCCGTTCGGCCTATGTTCCGCACCATGGTGTTTCACAAAACTGATGAAACCAGTGATGGCGTTACTCCAATTGCAAGGAATTCGGTCCATTATATATTTGGACGACATCCTGATAATGGCTCAGGATTCAAACCTTTTACGCCAACACACGGACATGACGACAGCCTTACTACAAAATCTAAGTTTTGTTATAAATTTTCAGAAATCGGCCCTGAAACCTTCTCAGAAGGTTCAGTTTCTCAGATTTCTGATAGACTCCATACAGGCGATATTGCAATTACCCTCCGCAAAAATAAAAAGCCAAGCCATTTACCCAGGACCTTTACATTACCGAGCCATGCAACGGCTCAAGACATACTACCTTCACCGCTCCACCTCCTACGATCAATACATCTGCCTAACAGACGAGGTTCGTATAGAACTTCACTGGTGGCTCCACAACATGGAAGCCTGGAATGGCAAAGCCATCTTCGGATCGCAACCAGATTTCATTCTGGAATCCGACGCCAGTCTCCTGGGTTGGGGCGCTACCTGCTCCGAACGGTCCAAAGGGGGCCAATGGTCCGCCTCCGAGCAAGCACTGCACATCAATTGCCTAGAATTGATAGCAGGATCTTTTGCAATTCGCAGTTTCGCAAAAGATTGTTTCAATTGTTCACTAGTACTACGCATGGACAACGTTTCTGCAGTACGTTATGTGAATCGCTTAGGAGGTTCCTGTTCCAAGCTACTATCCGACCTTACCAAGGAACTCTACCAATTCTGCCTAGATAGAAATCTCTCTATCAGAGCGGAATACCTTCCAGGCATGGACAACCTAGTCACAGACTGGTTTTCCCGCCATTGGAGGGACGTAAGCGACTGGCAATTGGCCCCCTGCCTATTCTATCAAATTCACTGTCTTCGTGGGCCCCTCTCACAGGACCTATTTGCGTCTCGGCTAAATCGGCAGATGGAGGCCTTCTTCAGCTGGCTCCCGGATCCCCAATCCCGGGCAGTCGATGCCTTTCTACACCCTTGCCTGGAGAAAGGCGCATATGCGTTCCCACCTTTTTCCATGATCCAATGCACCCTTTACCGGGTCAAAGCTCTAGTAGTAACGATAGTCATTGTCACTCCTCTATGGAGAGCCCAGACTTGGTTCCCAACCCTACTAGAACTATCTGCGAATTACCCAATTCTACTACCTCGTCTCACCGACATCCACAGGGACCCAGCAGGGCTCTGTCACCCACTCGCCCTTCAAGGTCGGCTCCAACTTGTGGCTTGGACCGTTTCAGGGGATCCTGGAATGTCTCGGGACTTTCGGAAACAGCTCAAGCTCTCCTATGGGACTCATGGGCCCCAAGTACTAGACAAGCTTACCTCGCTGCATGGCGAACTTGGGTCAGCTGGTGTTTGGAAAGGGATACCGATCCCTTTTCAGCATCTTTGACGATCATTCTAAATTTCCTATCTACCCTTTTTGACCAAGGCAAATCCTATAGATCTATTAAAGTTTTTAGATCTGCTATTTCTGCGGCCCATAACCCTATTGATAATGCATCAATAGGAAAACACCTGTCGGTTTCTAGACTTTTAAGAGGAATCAGGCTGGCCAGACCCCCTCTTCCTAAATACTCCAATTTCTGGGATATCACTCAAGTTTTTTCCCTTTTAGAATCCTGGCCCTCTAATGTGAATTTGACCTTGCGTCAACTCTCTGCCAAACTGGCCTTACTCCTATGTATGGTATCCTTCCGTAGGGTCTCAGACATTTGAGCTTTCGATTTCCACACCATCGTCTTCTCACCTGAAGGCGTTACATTTCATATTACCAGGCGTACTAAGACTAATTCATCATCTGTTTTCTACCCTTATTTTCCAAATAGACAGTCACTCTGTGTGGCGCTCTGCGTAAGACATTACATAGATGCCACAACCACTCTAAGTCCATCTACAGGACCCCTTCTCGTGTCCTATGTCAAACCACACAAACCGGTGTCGGCCCCCACCGTTGCACGGTGGATCAGATGGATACTTGCTCAAGCAGGTGTTGACTCCACTTTTGGAGCACACTCAGTCAGAGGAGCAGCCGCATCCTCAGCCTTTCGTGCGGGTAGCTCCCTCTCAGACATTTTGTCCTCTGCGGATTGGTCCAGTGAGTCTACCTTTGTACATTCTATTTCAATCCTATGCCACATGCTGCATCTTCTATTATTTAGGAGCGTTAAAACAGCAAATATGAAGCCTCCTGTCTTGCCATAAAATTAGGGATTATTCTAGCTTTAGTGACTGAATAATATAAATTTTATTAACGACAGGAGGCAAATATTTTCCCTCCCTTCTTTATACCCACCCTAAGGTAAGTTACTCATAAGTTTTAGTCAATCCGTTTCCGCACACACTTATACACCACCTGTCATAGGTTCACGACACACACTCTAACCTAGAGTTAAAAAAAACTTCAATATACTTTACATGAAAGGTATTAAAATTGTTGTTCCTAATGTGCATACTATAAATTGCATTCATCTAGTATGAGAACCTTTACTCTCATGATTTTCTTCTTTTTCCCTTAGTGTGAAAAAATACCAACACTTCGGATATTTGGATCCTCAATCACGTTGAAAAGTTTATATGGTTGACTACATCAGGATCTCGACTTAGTCCACAGTTTATAATTACGGTTTACATGATTGACACTCGTATCGTCGGCTACAGCAAGAAAGAGGATATGGGAGGAGCTTGATGACATCATATAATACTGTTATACACTCTGATTGGTTGAATTGTTTTACATTACTGTTAACTATTTATTTGCTGCTGGGAGGTTCAGTAAAGAAAGATAAGCAAATATTCGCCTCCTGTCGTTAATAAAATTTAGATTATTCAGTCACTAAAGCTAGAATAATCCCTAATTTCCCATGAACTTTTCCAAATCTCCCTAAAATATTTTTGGTCAATCTTTATTACAGTCACACTAATTAATGTTATCTATTTAGTTACATGTTATTGTTATTCATTTTATGTCATGATAATATATATACATGTTAAATATAAAGAGGAACTAAAACTTCCCCAAAATGTACATCATCGAATAAAACATTGAAAATCAGCTATAACTTTCATTAACCTTTTTTCATGAGATGTTCAGTTTTGATTGCACATGAAGATGAGAAATAGAAACACTGTATGTGGTCCACTCTGCAGACTGCCATGTGCAAAGGACAGAGTTTATTACAATGATTGAGAGGGAGCCAAGAATTCAGAATAAAGAGGTACGGTTTTCTGCATTTAATTTTATTTTTCATACCCAATGGATATATATTTGTTAAAGCAGGGATATGTAAATATATTACATAAAAATGTGGGGAGTGACAGTTCCTCTAAGTATACAGTACTATCCGGTCATTTTTATTGAAACAAAATGAAATAACTCGGTAAATGCTAAACAGACACAATAAAAATGACAACAGTACATTGAGAATATAATACATTGTGTTCCTTAGCAGGGCTGGACTGGGAAAAAAATGTGGGATTGCATGTGCGTAGAGTGAGTTAATTGTGATGTGGTGTTTTGTGTAAATGTCAGTTTCAGTTGTGGAGTGTTTGAGGTGTAATATGTATGGCTATGGGTTTAGAGAATGAGAGAGTGTGAGTATAAGGGATGTGTGCATCGGGGGCCTGTAGTGTATGTGTGTATAGATGATGTAGTGTGTGTAGGGGTTGTAAAGTGTGTGTGTTTAGGGAAAGTACTGTGTGTTTGCTTACTGGGGATCTGGTGTGTATGTCATTAATGTAGTGTGTGTAGGTGGTGCAGTGTGTGCCTATAGGGAATCTATTGTGTGCGTAAGAGATCTAGCGTGTATGGAGGCAGTGGTGTATTTTGGATCTATGCTGCCCTAAGCATGACAGAACTCGGGCACACTCTAATTTACATTTGTCCCACCCCTTCCTGTCAATGCAACACCAGATACACTGACATACACACACTGATTTGACACAATCTGACAGACAAACACAATCACTGATTAACTCACAGACACACAGTGACAGACACACACAATCACTGACAGACACGCACACACGCCTTTCTCTTAAAAAGCTGTGTTTAAATTACTAAGCCTGCAGGGAGGGACTATACTTAATAAGCTGTAGTTGTTCTGGTCGCTACAGTGTCCCTTTAACTATATAAATATCCATCTTCCTATCCTGCCCCTATACATCAAAATATAAAATAAAGTATAGTACCCACCCAAGTAACCCCCTCAAGTCCATTAGGAAAGTAAAAGAGTCAGCCCTAACATTTAAAAACAAATAAGTAGAGAAAAAGAAAACATTCAGATTTTCTCAATGAGATTCAACCACTGAATTTTAAATTGTATATCTACTGTAATTTTCTGAAACTAAAAATAAATGTCAGAGGGTGTAAACAAAACATTAATTGGCTGAATGCATCTTCAGTCAGTAGGGAAATTGATTCCCTTCTGAAATGTCTAATGCATAGATAAACAGGAAAAGGTCTGCAGTGCTGGGGTACAGGGTGGCTAGAAGGTTGGAGGAGATTTTAAACTAGTGATAGGGGGAGGGTCATAGCAATCTACAAAATGGAGATAGGACAGAAAGGAGATAGGCTTTAGCTCAGTACAAGGGGGGCAGAGACGGGGGATGCTAATATTAAATGCATGCTTACTAATGCAAGGAGCCTAAATAACAAAGTGGGGGAACTAGAATTAATATGAAAAATTGCAAAGTGTGTTAGCACTCAATCAGATTATAGGTGTCATTATCTTTGCCACCCCCTCAGACAACAAAATGAAATATCCAAAATAGGAACATTGATACCGCACTCAACATGAAGAAAATATCAAGATTTATTCACAGAACATTGCCATATACCTGAATACAGCTCCAATTTCTATATCATGAGAGTGAAGATATATAATCTTGAAGTGACAAGTGACAAAAAAATTAAAATGCTTAATATGTGACTAAAGTGCTAATATTAATAAAATACACTATCAACCTTCCTATATGTACAAATCTGTATACTAGTGGCAATAGCATACACTAAACAGTATGACATAATAGGCATTACTGAAAAAAGGTTGGATGAGACACATGACTGGGCAGTTAACTTAAATAGGTACATACTATTTAGGAAGGATAGAAAAAACAGGAAAGGTGGTGAGGTATGTTTGTATGTCAACTGTGAGTTAAAGCCAAATCTCAAGCAAGTGGAATGTGATGAGGAAAATGTGGAAGCATTAGGGGTAAATATCTGCTTGGGGCAAAAGAAGGGACATCAGTTATCGGTATAAGTTATAAACCACGTAATGTTAATATTGATGAGGAAAAACAGCTGTTTTTGAGCAAATTGAGAAAGCTGCAAATCTGGGTAACATGTTAATTATTGGAAATTTTAATTACCCGGACATAAATTGGGACAGAGGGACTAGTAATTCAGCAAAGGCAATTAGGTTTTTGAACTTGTTTAATGACACCTTCATGTCACAACTTGTACAAGCACCAACTAAAAAGGACGCTTGTCTGGACCTGGTTCTAACAAACAATGTTGATCTTTTAAGCAACATTCAAGTAGGTGAACACTTGGGAAATAGTGATCACAATATAGTGTCTTTTAAAATAAAATAAATAAAACTAAAGCACGTGGGGAATACTAAAACATATCATTTTAAAAAGACCAATTTTAATAAGTTAAGGACTGCTTTACAATATATTGACTGGAATAAACTCTTTAGTGAAAAGAAGACTGAGAATAAATGTAATCGCTTCAAACAAATATTAGAAAGGTACATTTCTCAGTATGTACCATTGGGTAATAAATATAAACAAATGGAAACCAATGTGGCTTAGTGGGAAAGTGAATCAAGAAATTAAAAATAAGAAAAGGGCACTCAAAGCTTTTAAATTGTATGAATGAGAGGCATCCTATAAGGAACTTCTTTCTACCGTAAGAATAATAAGGATGTGGAGTTCTGTGCATGAAGATATGGTTTTATCAGAATCTGTACAGATGTTTAATTGGCAACTAGATGCATACTTGCAAAAAAAATTCATTAAATCATATCATTTTTCAAATGTAGGGTAATAGCTTCTTGATCCAATGATAAATCTGACTGCCATTCTGGGGTCAAGATGGATTTTTTTTTCTTAGTTTGTTGCAAAATTAGAAGTGCTTCAAACTGGGCTTTTTTTTGCCTTCTTTTGGATTAACAGCAAAAAAAAAAAAAAAAATGTGAGGAAGGCTGAACTTGATGGACACCAGTCTCTTTTCAGCCTTTGTAACTATGTAACCATGAAGATAAAGTTTTAACAGTCAAAGCAAATTGGGAGGCAAGACAGCATCCATTTTTTTCTTCAGATTTTCTAATAACTGAAACTTTTTCTGAAGCAAAATATATAAGACATTGGCAATCCCTGTTTTTTTGTACAATTACTTTCTGTACACAAAAGGCTGTGTTTTTTAATTTGCAAATGCAAACTAAGAATTATAAGTACTTTAATGTGTAAAGATTTTTTTTTTTTTTTTAAACAAGCTCTCAATTACTGATGTAGTTCTAGAAGGTCAAATACCATACTTTGATTGAATAGCATTTGAACTTAAATTAGTTTTATTATACAGGTTAAAAACAACAAATGCTTTATAAGTAAATCATAAACTAATCCCAAAATGGGATTGTTTAATATGAAGTTCTTTTCATTTGGGAAGTCTCTGCATTTTTTTAAGAACATGTTTTCATGCAGGGTAATAACCAAATATGGAGATACGGTGATATACTTAACTTAAATTGTCCATTTTCTGCACCAACATCTTCTAGACAGCATACTTATCTGGCTGCTAGTGTCTTCACCTGACATGATTTGTTGTCACTACTGTTTTCTCAGAAGGGTACAAACGAAGTATATGGGAATGTCCTGCAATACAACTGGATCTTTCATAGATAAAGATGCATATGTGTTACAAAGTGCCATAGGCACCTATTGTGCATTGAGTGAAATGCCAATTTCCATCAGCCACTGACACACAGCTGATGGGAAATAGTTGGGGGAAAAAAACTCCACCTTTTGTCAAAGACTGCCAAAATTAGGAATTACATGAGACAGAGCATTCATTACTTTTTCTTGTTTGTATCGTTTGATACTACTAAAAAGATTCTATCTTTGTAAAAAGCTCAAAAGTGACAGAGCAACTTTAAAGCAAAATTACATATACATTACCTAGAGCAGGGGTCCTCAAACTCCGCCCCCCCCCCCCCCAGATGTTGCTGAACTACAACTCCCATGATTCTTTGAATTACATAGCTAACCAGAAACATCTGGGGGGCCAGAGTTTGAGGACCCCTGACCTAGAGTAATAAATTAACACCAAACAACATTCAACCACCAGATGGTACTACTTCTAAAGAGGCTACATAGTTACATAGTAATCTAGGCTGAAAAAGACTCAAGTCTATCACGTTCAGTCTTTAAAGAACATCTTTTTATGCTGCTAATCAAAAAAATTAATATTTAAGAAATGGTCAATTATGCCATACAAAGGGAAAAAATATTGTGGAGTCATTAATGGCAATCAGATGTCTCTTTAGATGAAGGGTTGCAGCTAAAGACCCTCTTCAGGGCAGAGTTACCATTACGTCATAACTTGTGTTTTATTTATTCTTCAAAGATCCTGAAAGAAGACATGTCTGCTTGCATGGTGGTGGTATGAGTATGTGTCTAAACATGTGCTGTGAATAGGTTAACGAGCAAAACATCTTATTTGCATTCAAAATAGATTACCAACAGAAAAATACATTCTGTGATTATTACTCCTTTTATTTTAATTCTAAAATAATACTCTCAATTTTAATAAAAAAAAAGAAATGGGAAAAACTGCAATCATTGTTTCTATTTTAACTGACACACTCATATTACTTAGCATCTACATAACATTATACAATGTGTTCAAAATATACCAGCTTTATAACTGAAGCAGACATATGGGAAAATTATACTTTAAAACAGTGGGGGGTAAACATTAAACTGACATGGTAGAAAAAAAGAAAGTAAAAAATATGCAATTAAAAATCCTCACAGCATGAATTAAACTCCAATTTTGTTTCCAGTTTTTGTGTATATTTATAAATTCTTAAATTAATGTTCATCCATTTTCAACCTATGGTAATTTATTGCATTTATTGGTACATAAATACAATATTTAAAAATGAGTATATACACTATGTTGTTGTTGTTTTTTTCATTATAGAACTAATTACTATCAAGGAATGATCTGTTTGCTTCCACTGCAAGGATGGTGCTGCTTACAGCAACATGGCCTCCTAGTGCAGGTGAAGATGATTTGGTGAACACATACAGGAGATTTTAAAACTTCCAGGAGATTTTGCATCATACTAATCCCACATAAGAACTGCACAATGACAAATAGGCACATTTATTAAATACATCCCCTCAGCAATCAACTAAATCATGACAGCAAAACAAAGTTACATGGGTTTCATGACTAAAGATATTAGGGTTTATCAGATACACTCACTAATGAGATGATTGTTGATTGCAATACTTCCTAATATCAGGAGATACAGATGGAGGACAAGAGTGCCCCAAGCCTCAGACAGAATCATTATTAATACAAAGACATGCATGTGCAGAAGATAAGGATTTATGATCATTATTTTGCAGCACTAGTTCAACCATAGTCCACTAAATTCACACATTTGCAAATGGAGTCCATAAATTTAAACATCATTAAAAACAAATGCTGGAATTCTTAATTTTCTTTTTAAAAATTACAGAATAAATATTTAAAGAAAAGATCAGCTCAGATGAGAATTTAATCTGGTTGATAATGTAAAGGCTTATCCTAACGGAATAAATGTGATTGGCTGGAATAGCACAGCCAATCAAATATTGCACTTTATCTCAACAGGTGTTTTGTTTTTTTTTCAACTTGGCTACTGGAAATCCAGAAAGGTCTACGATTAATCACTCGAAGATAATAGGTGATATCTATTAGTTGCAAAGATTTAGACACCGAGTTAATCATTGTCCAGATGAATTATTGTTTTGCTTTACACTTGGAGCAGCTGTCATGAAACCCATAGAGGAGCACTTTAAAATATCTCAACGCTGCCCTATTAGATGTTTGATCAATATAGAGTAACCGGCGTTATTGATTGCATGCAAGTTACCTGATCAATAACTGCAATTCCTGGATGAAACTTTATTAAAATCTTTCATAAAACAGTAATGAAAACCTTGAACCAGCATATATCTGAGTATGTATATTGATGCTCTGTCCCCGATGAGCACTGCATCTTATTAAAGTGAACTAATTACTAGAACATGCTTATCCTGTAGAAATCATTGGGTAAACTGTACGAATATATAAAGTTAGGAAAGTTTGAGCACTCTCTCAAGTTTTTTCTCATAAAATTGGTTTCTCAAAAAAAAAAAAAGTGGTCTCCATTAATTCATTATGTATTTTTTTTTTTTTTTTATACACATGCCTGCTTTAAAACACGAAGCACAAAAGTCGATTTATAAAGTGATTTGTTTGGCTGAAGCAACACAAATAACCTACAGATAAAATGTCATTTCAATAAGAGATAGTGAAATAAAATAGGATGGCATCATTTTTGTTTTGTGAACCTGTACTTAAAAGACAATTACTACTTCCTGAATTCCTTTTTACAAAATGGTTACAAATGTTAATCTTACCACCAGTCCCAATGTACAGCGCTGCGGAATTTGTTGGCGCTTTATAAATAAAATAATACACAAGACGCATCAGTTACTGATTCTCGTGGAATGAGAAGCCTAATGTATTACAATGCTTCGCAAAAAATGCAAGAGTACATATTACCTACTATTTATCTGTAATGAGTTTCACTGTTATGAAATCATAAACATGTTTCTCGAGGTAAGAATACGTGTTATTGCTGCCTTATGAGAAATAAATATGAGCACTAACTCATTTGAGAGATCTGGTCCTTGCTGCCTCAGCAGGTCCTTAATAAATGATGTTTCATAATTGTCCCAGCAAAGTTACTATGAGGCTAAGAATGCAGGTACTTCCTCCTATAGCCCTCTAGTGGCCAAGGCCGCAATCAGCAAAACAATGAGAAAAGCAAAACTTGAAGCACATTGACAAAAAGTACTCATAGCCTTCTAGTAAGAATAATCAATGGCTTTTGCAAACACATTAAAAGTAAATGTAATTTGAAAATGACATTTTCTGTCTCCTGGTCTTATTACAATCTAGCACGGTTATTCACTAAAGGAGGTATTATTTTTTATGAATTGTTCAGAGAATCCAACATTTTAGGAAAGTAGACGGATAGAAAACAATATCCAGTTCCACTATTTTTACACCTCATTTATTCTCTGGTCAGTTTGTTAAGTTTGCCAGTTTAGTGAATATCTCTGAGCATATTCTGTTTTGCACATTATTTTTTTATTCATTGTTTTTTTTTTATTTCAAGCAAGTTTTACATCATTATATTCTTACTAAATGCAAAAAAAAAAAAAAATAGAAAAAAAAAATAATAAAAGAACTTTCTGCTGCTACGTAAATTGGACAAAACATAGAAACACAAGTTACAGTAACACAACAGTACACAACACACAAGTATAAAGGTAATACATATTTAGTGAAGTATATGATTCATCATTTAATTAGTACATGGCTGATAATTGTTTTATTATTTACATACATCTGAATAACTGGTTTATTATGCTGTGGAATGCAATGAGAACCATAACACTGTCCAAAAAAACCAAAAACAATTATTATACTGCTAAATCACTGCAAGACATTGCTATAAACCGCTAGCTGCTAGTGTGCACAGTGTTTATAACAGCGAGTTGGGGGATAATGGGTACATTCTTTAAAAGCTGGTAATGTATACATTGCCTATAACGGCTGGTTAGTAGTGTATACATTGTTTATAAGCTAGTTAGCTTTTATTGTATACCTTGTTTCTAAACAGCTAGCTGGTAGTGTATACATTGTCTATAACGGCTAGTTAGTATTGCATACATTGTTTATAGGCTAGTTACATAGCAGTGTATACATTATTTCTAAACAGGTAGTTGGTAGTGTGTGCATTGTTAACAACCAGCTAGCTGGCAGTGTGCACACTGTCTATAGGCTAGTTAGATAGTAGTGTATACATTGTTTACAAACAGCTAGCTGGCAGTGTGTACACTGTCTATAGGCTAGTTAGATAGTAGTGTATACATTGTTTACAAACAGCTAGCTGGCAGTGTGTACACTGTCTATAGGCTAGTTAGATAGTAGTGTATACATTGTTTACAAACAGCTAGCTGGCAGTGTGCACACTGTCTACAGGCTAGTTAGATAGTAGTGTATATATTGTTTACAAACAGCTAGCTGGCAGTGTGTACACTGTCTATAGGCTAGTTAGATAGTAGTGTATACATTGTTTACAAACAGCTAGCTGGCAGTGTGTACACTGTCTATAGGCTAGTTAGATAGTAGTGTATACATTGTTTACAAACAGCTAGCTGGCAGTGTGCACACTGTCTACAGGCTAGTTAGATAGTAGTGTATATATTGTTTACAAACAGCTAGCTGGCAGTGTGCACGCTGTCTACAGGCTAGTTAGATAGTAGTGTATACATTGTCTACAAACAGCTAGCTGGCAGTGTGCACGCTGTCTACAGGCTAGTTAGATAGTAGTGTATACATTGTTTACAAACAGCTAGCTGATGGTGTGTACATGCAGTACAACTCACCTGATAGAATAGGACAGTCTCTCCCAGTACATTAATGCCTTAAGCAGGCAGGATTTCACACATTTCCCACAGGCTTGGCAGGAAAGATAACGTTATACATGGGAAGCAGAGCAGTGTTCAATCCAAAGGGGAAAAAAATCCTTTCAGCAATAAGAAGCTGTTGCCAAAGTTACATAGATCCAGTTATTTGAAGGCAAGCTTGGTCAATGAGCAGTGAACCACGGCATCCTAGTAATCCGGTTGTATCACAGGCTGCTGTCACCTCTCTGTTACACACACATTCTCTGCCTCTTTGCTCTCTTTGCTCTCTTGCCTGGTGTGTGGAGTTGTGGAGAGTCAGCCGGGCAGCAGCAGAGGAGGAGGGGTTATTGGAATTGGTGTGTGTGAGTCCATTGCTAAACCAATGAACTGATACTTCTCCCTCTCCAGGATTCTAGGGATACGTAGCCTGCCTTCTGCTGTTAGAGTGCTGGCACTCATTTTGTTTCTTACTAATTTTCTTTGTGGACACTCTCAAAGGCATATTACTCTTTTCTCTCTATACACACTTTGCGGCTGTATTCTAAGATGACAGAACATAGGGAATGTTTTCATTCAAATTACTAATAAACTGTGGGACTCATTACAGAATTGTCTTTTGGCTGAAAAGCTTTTCTTTGTTATTTGCTTTTGATCAGTGAAAATCATTCACAGAGGTTTACTTGCTGTTTTCATTTCAGTAGCACTCTAATGGAATGAATAATTGCTTAATCCTGAATAGATACAACCCTAATTTTATTCATTCACTTGGGTTTGGTTGCATTGTAAAGGTAAACTTTTTGGCAAAGTGTGGCAAAGGGCTAGAGCTGGAAGAAGAATCATTAGTTTGTTCCTTAGTTGGTTTCCCCACATTAAACTTGTAAAACATTGCCAAATGTGTTAGTGCTATATAAATGCTAATAATAATAATAATAATAATTTAGATCATATATAGTTCTTCCATAGACTTGTTTTTGTACTTGTGCAAGTATATATAAGTGCAACAGACATGATTTCAGTCAGATTTGTCACTAGACAACTTTGTGGTGGTATGCTTAGTTGGGTTATCAAAACCTCCCTGACTGGCCAGTCTATTCTCCTGCTGTGTGGCCAAGCCAAGCAGGAGAGATTAACCTGGCCAACCCTGAGCTTTAAAAGAGAGGCTGTACTTGGTCTCCCTCGTCACTATTGTATCAGATCATTGCTGTGAGTTACCATGGCCAGGGCCGACGTGTCCTATAGGCAACGTAAGCGTAAGCCCTTGGGACGCCAGGTTTGGGTGACCCGGCAGTCACTCAATGCAGCGTGGCCAGGTGGTGTCGACCGTGCGGTACAGGACTGACAGGTGTGGACCACCGGCTGGACTGACAGGAAGTGCTCACTCAGTGATAACACTAAGGAGGGAGAGCAGGAGGAGAGGGAGGACCACCAAAGGGGGGAAGGAGGAGAGGGAGAACCACTAAGAGGGGGGAGAGGAGGAGAGGGAGGAGAGTGAGGACTAAGAGAGGGGGAAGGACCATTAAGGGGTTGCGGGAGATGGAGGACCACTAAGGGGGAGAGGGGGAGTGGAGAGGACCACTAGTGGGGGGGAGACTACTAAGGAACAGGGAGGGGAGTGGAACACTGAGGGACAGGGAAGAGAGGGGAGAAACCACTAAGGGACAGGGGGCAGAGGAGAGAACTAAGGGACAGGGAAGATCACTAAGGGACATGAGGGGAGGTGAAAGCACTAAGGGACAGGAGGAAGGAGCTCTGAGGGACAGGTGGGGAGAGCAGTAATGGACTGGAGGGGATATCACTAAAGGACAGGGGGGCAAGGGAGAGCACTAAGGGACAGGAGGGGAAGGGAGAGCCCTAAGGGACAGGAGGGGGGAGCTCAGAGGGACAGGTGGGGAGAGCACTAATGGACTGGATGGGAGAGGATATCAGCACTAAGGGACAGGAGGGGAGGGGAGAGCACTGAGAGACAGGAGGGGAGAGAACAATAAAAATAAAAATAGAGCTTCTCCACTCTGAGCCCCTATCCTACCCGACAAATCCTCTCTTTCATACTACACACATACACAATGCATCCTTACACATACACAGAAACACACAATGCATCCCTACACACACACAGAGAAACATACAATGCATCCCTACGCGAACACAGACACACCGAAACACACAATGCATCCTTTATGCACACTGTTAAGACACCTTTTTGTCTTAATAAGTAAGTCACCGTTTAGTCTACCTTCCCCTCTCACCGTATCAAGTCCTTGTTCGTATACTGTATAATCCACGAACCATAACCAGGGGAAGTAGTAATCTCTCGAGTAACGATATCCACCAAACGGCATAAGTTCCCAATAATAGTCCTTGAGCGTAAATAAGAATCCCCCCAATAACGAGACTGAAGCTCCGTGTTGAGGGTCAAAACAAGATCTGAGGACTGGAACATCCAGCCTGCTTTTTATTAGGAAAAGGCACACACAGGGCACTCCCAGGGGGAGGATGAAAATAACCAATTATACACAGGGTAACACCCCCACCTCTCCTCCCCTCAGATAATCACATAACACAATTATACTGTACAATAATTTACCCCAGTTATGGATGTACCCCAAAACCAGGGGGTACACCTTTGAGTCCAGCACCGCTTGAAAGGTCTTGGTTAGGGGAACACTCTGTCCAAATCTCAGCCCATTCGGTTAAGGGGTTCGGGAGTTATGGATGATTGAAGTTTTGACCGACTGCACGGATCTTCTAGCCGAAAAGAGTTCCACAAGTTTTGGCCCTGCAGTCGGTCTCCGTTCGCCGGTTAAAATCATATGAAATCCTCATAATCCACAACTATCTCCGAGTTCGCTGGATTCCCCATAGCCGATTACAAGTAACTACCGAATGGCTCGTCGTTCGGTAGTTCCAACACGAACTTCTGGGTGTATGGAGGTCTCAGCGGTGTTCGCCTGTTTGGGTATCCGTTTTTAGTTCCACGCGTTCACAGGCAAACACCGCTGTTCGCACGCAAGATGGCCGCGAACACGTGCAAAAGTCCCAAAATGGCGGCCACCCATATGTTAGACATGGAGTTCGTGCGAAATGAGGTGAACGGCTGGAAAACAGGCTGGAACGGTAGAACATGCTTTATAACATCACAAATCAGTCCTTTAGACGGATGGCCTAAAATAGTCGAATCCACGAAAGTACCAGACAGACGGATGGTTCCGTCACACACACACTGCTTCTATTACACACACAGAAACAAAATGCATCTGGTGGTAAGTAGGCAATTCAGTATATTATTAGTGGCACTAATCTATAATTTACCTCACATTAAAGGGCCACTATAGTCACCAGAACCACTACAGCTTAATGTAGTGATTCTGGTGTCAATGGCCTGTTCCTACAGGCTTTGTAATGTAAGCACCCTGCCTTTTCAGATAAAAGACACTCTGTGCAGCACTGGCATTGGCCCATATGACAGATCATATTGGTGGTTTATTGTGATGTCACATGGTGCGCAGAACATATGGGGGGAGGCAAATTTATTGTTTGCCTAGGGCAGCAAAAATCCTTGCACCTGCCCTGACCACAGCAATCCTCTGACACTGTCCCTGGCTCCAGCATGCTGCATCTCCCACCAGATCAACAGGGAAAAGTATTCTTCCCTCCCTGGACCAATCTAAGCCCCAGGAAGGAAGGAATAAACTTTAATGTATTTATTTTTTAATCATTTATTTAATACAGCCTTTCAGCCACCATAACCACTATTACTCCAATATAGTCCATAGACCTCACTATAGCCCTACTCCCCATTATATCCCTTGCTATAGCACCTATCCACCCTCTACCATTTCTGTTACCACACTACAGCCACAGTGACCACACTATAATCCCTATCAAATCACTACAGCTCCTGTCAACCCACTACAGCACCTGTCCTCCCACTATAGCCAATATATATCCACCCCACAGTTGTCCTTATTATCCCACTGCTAACTCTATTCCCCCCACTACAGTCTGTACCCCTTCTACAGTCTCTGTCACCCCATAATATCAGCATCATAATAGTCCCTCTGTCAACCCCATAATATCAGTATCATAATAGTCCCTCTGTCAACCCACAGCTCCTGTCATTCCACTACAGCCCATTTCTCCCAACTATAGTCCATCTCTCCCCACTACAGACCCTGTCACACTACTAGAGCCCCTACCCGCTCTATAGCCACTATCCAACTGCTATAACCCCTATAATCCCACTATAACCCCTAACCTTTCTCTACAACTCCTATTTCCCCAACACATCCCCTATACCTTCACTAGAGCCACTATATCCCCCACTAAAGCACATATTCCTCAACTACAGACCAAATGCAACAAGCAACCACCCAAGACACAAAACCCCACGAGTAGCATTTCTACAAACATACATCAACACAGGCAGTCTCCATACACATACACACACCTTCTCTAAGCCCTATGCCCCTTATCAACCAACTACCTACATAGTCCCATTCACCATTCAATCATACCACAAATCAGTTGTATAAGTGTATTTAATATTCCAAAGTTTGTGTATATATGTATGATATATATGTATGCAAATAAATACAGGGGCGTACCGTAGAATTTGGCACCAGGGGTGGGTCCTATTTTTGGCACCCCCTGCCTTCCCCCCCAACTTTTAAATTTAAAAAAACACTTGCACATTTTTTTACATTTATTTAGCACTGAGTGTTTGTGTGTTTGAATGTAAGCATGTTTTTGTATGAACTACGTGAGTGAATGTAGGGGTGTGTTTGTATGTAGTGTTGGCGTTTGAATGCAGTGCTGCGGTTTTATATAGGGGGGGGGGGAGGGGCACATAAGATACCACAGTCAGAACTGGGGGTGGGTGGCACTAATACTTTTCACTAGGGGATGGGGTAATGTGCTGTCATTGGCTATCTGATCAGACAACAAAGTTGTATAAAATTCACATTAGCCACCCAGATTTTCTGTTCTGCGCTGGCTGACACATCTTAACATCAATATTTGTTTAGCAGATAACCCATCCTATTTGCTATCCTTATGTGGGATTGCCATATTAAACCCCTTAGTGACCAGACCATTTTTAAATGTTCTTACTGTTAAGGACCAGGGCTCTTTTTTACATTTCTGCTGTGTTTGTATTTCACTGTCATTTTCCTCTTACTCATTTACTGTACCCACACATATTATATACCGTTTTTCCCGCCATTAAATTATCTTTCTAAAGATACCATTATTTTCATCATATTATATAATTTATTATAATTTTTGTTTTATAAAATATGATGAATTTTTTTTAAATTACTTTTTCTCTATGACCGCCAAAAACATGCTAAATAGTTTCAAAATTTTGTCCTGAGTTTAGAAATACCCAATGTTAACATGTTTTAGGCTTTTTTGGAAAGTTGTAGGACTATAAGTACAAATAGCACTTTGCTATTTCCAAACCATTTTTTTTTTTCAAAATTAACGCCAGTTACATTGTTACACTGATATCTGTCTGGAATCCCTGAATAACCCTTCACATGTATATATTTTTTAAAAGAAGACAACCTAAGATATTAAACTTGGGGTATTTTGACTCTTTTCATGCAACCATTTTACCACCAATCTATGCCAAATTTTTAAAAAAAATAACTGGTGATTTTTTTGACACAAATAGCAATTTAAGAATACATGTACTGAGAACTTTAAGGGTTACTGCCAAAGAACACCCCAATATGTGTTCAGCAACATCTCCTGAGTACAGTGATACCACCCATGTACAGGTGTGTCAGGTTCTCTGGAGGCTAAAATACCTTATTTGGAGAGTGCGCATTCCAGTTTTCCAACTTGGAATTTTCACAGCTGGTTATCATGCACCCATGTCCTATTTGGGACATTTTTTAAGCCGGCCAATGTAATTTACCCCCATCAAATTATATATTTTTGAAAAGTAGACAACCCAGGGTATTCAATATGGGGTATGTACAATCTTTTTTAGTAGTCACAAACACTGGCCAAAGTTAGCATTTATATTTGTGTGTTAAAAATGCAAAAAACAATTATGAATGCTAACTTTGGCCAGTGTACATGGGGGGTACTGTTATCCTTGGACTGAACACAAATATTAGTGTTGTAAAACAGTAAAACTTATTACAACAATATCAACAGTGAAAGGGCCTTTTGTGTGTAAAAAATGCAAAAAACTTCATTTTCACTGACAATATCATCGCTGTGATATGTTGTACTGTTTTGAAACACTAATATTTGTGTTCAGCGAAGTCTACCGAGTAAAACAGTACCCCCCCATGTACAGGTTTTAGGGTGTCTTGGAAAGTTACAGAGTTAAATATAGTGCTAGCAAATTAAATTCTCTGCATTTTTGATCTGGGCTGTCAGGCAGGTCCCCCAAAATGCAATCAATACAATTATGTAATTATGTAAAAATATTACTTAAATATGCTCGTAGAATTTAAATATATATACATAATTTTATATTTGAAGTCTACATGTATATTTATGAAATTATTTATGTAATTATGTGTATGGACATATGTATATTTTGTATTATTTTTATTTATTTCTATATACATATATATTTTCATTCTAATATATATATACATATTATATATATATATATATATATATATATATATATATATATAATTTTTAAAAAATTATTTATTTATTTACTTTTTTCACCAGCAGAGACCACTCTTTTAGAGTGGTCACATGGCCCCTGGGGTTCCTAATTTGCAGAGGGGGGGGCTGTCTGGGCTTGGGTAAGTGGAGAAGGAGGGAGAGGAAGGGAGACGGAGGGAGGGAGAGGGTTAATTTTTTTAGTAAATTAATTAATTATTTAAAAAATATATATATTTCTCTTCACTGAGTGCCTCGACCCCTCGAGGCACACAGGCAGAGCATGGGAAGCCTTTCTGATGGCTTCTGATGCACTGCCTCATTGCCGTGCGCCACATGGGGCAACCAGGAAGTTAATCGATCACCCGACGGCCCGGCAGTGAGTGGGGTATTGCAGAATGCCTCAACATTGAGGCATCACTGCAATACCGTTAGAGCAGCTGTCAATCATGATTGGTTCCAGCGCTCTAATTAGCTGCGGACATATCAGGTATGTCCCCAGTCCTTAAGGACCATTTTATGTCAGACATACCTTATATGTCCGAGCTCGGGAAGGGGTTAGAGACATCAAATAAGGGAGCTATCTGCTAAACAGCACCCTAATTTGGTATCTTTAAATATGGAACTCTCACATAAGGGCACCAATTTAGGGAATTATCTACTAAACAGCTAAAAGATCAAAATAAAAAAAGCCCTTTTATTAATTTAAATCTTTCACTAAACTCCTAAATCAACTAAACTCCCTGTCAAATAAGGGAGCTTAGTAGATACCTCCCTTATTTGTTATACTTATTTGGTATTGCAATATTTAAGGACACCAAATAAAGGGAGCTATATACTAAAAACATTTATATACACACACAATCACATATATACACACATATAGACGTATGTATGTGTGTGTGTATCTGTGGTTGTATGTGTGTGTATATATAGATAGATAGATAGATAGATAGATACACACAGACGCATGCAATCAGAGACATACACCCACATAACCATAGACACCCACACACAATCACAGGCCCACATATCCAATCACAGACCTACACACACAATCATATACATAAACACACAAAATCACAACACACACACTTAACCTCAGAGATACACACACAACCACACACATAATCACAGATATACACAATCACAGACCCACACACATACTGTCAAATACAGCCATATACTGTCAAATACAGCCATGTTTACACAGTTACAGGCATACAGTCACACACACAGTTACAGCAGACAGCCGCACACAAACAGTTACAGGCAGACAATCACACACAAACAGTTACTGGAAGAGAGTCACACACACACACACAGTTACAGACAGACAGTCACACACACACACACATTGTTACGGGCAGTCACACGCACAATAACAGGCAGACTGTAACACAGTTACATGCAGCATCACACAGTCACACACACAGTGACATGCAGACAGTTACACAAAGTCATAGGCAGACAGTCACACACACAGTCACAGGAAGTCACACACACGTAAGCACAGTTACAGGCAAGCACACACACAGTCACAGGCAGACAGTCAAAGGCAGACAGTCACACACACAGTCACACACCATCACAGGCAGTCACACACACACACAGTCACAGACAGTCACACACAGTCACAGACAGGCACACAAACACACACACACACAGTCACATGCAGTAACACACACACACAGTCACAGGCAGTCACAGGCATTCACACACACGGGCACAGACAGTCAGGGGCTGTATTGAAGAAACTGGAGGATAAGTTTGGCTTTGGCAGCTACCTAACTACAAAGTTAGAAAAAAGAAGCAGAACTTGTGACAGATCCATCTGTACAGACTAAGATTGCTGGTTCGTCTGTTTGCCTTTATTTCGTTTGATTTCCTGTCCGTATGCCCCTGTTCGTGTGTTTCTCTAAATACTGTTTGAAACTACCGAACAGACGGCCACCCAGGAGAGGAGTGTGCTGCTGGTTAACCTCTTGGCCCCAATTAGAACGTTGTGGTTAACCGCAGACACCTCTCCATTCCATCCGTACGGGTGGTTGTCGTTTGTATGCCGACCATGAGGCGGCAGCCATTTTGGAACACGAGAAGGATCAGCGGTGTTCGGCGAGGATTCTATGGAACTAAAAGCGGACACTTTATCTACCGAACACTGCTGAAAACTACCGCCCGCCTTCTATTTCGTCGACGCATACGAACACCGGTCCGTTCGGGAGTTTGCAACGTACGTATGAATTTCGCCCAGATAGCCGTCCCATGGAGTCAATCGTATACCGAAAGACTTGTGAAGGACTTTGACTCCATGGCGATTGAACTGTGTACATTGGATCTGAGCGCTATTCGGTAGAAATGTGCACTCAGATCCAGGCTATCTGGGGATACGTTACACGAACCACATACATTTGGTATTTTCACATTTATGTATTTTAATGTATTTTTATTACTGGATTTAAAATGGCGATTTGCCTCTATCCCTGGAGATAATTAGGTTTCTTCCCAATTATCTCCAGGATAGAGAGGAGGGATTTATGTGTGTAAAGGGGAGTGATTATACCTAAGCCACTGCAATTGGCTACTGTCCAATATGTGTTACAGTCTTCCATCTGGTCCCCTAGGGGAGTGTCCACCAGGTGGGAGACCTGCATAAATACAGGGCAGGTAGCCCCCATTAAACAGAATCCTGTTTGACCCTCAAGACGGAGCTTGGTCTTGTTTGTGGGGGGAATTATTACTTGGAAAGCGCATTTCGTTTATTTTAGCCATGGAAGGAGTTCGGCTGATTTTATGTTCGTGGGTTACCGCATTCCCTTACACTTGGTTCGGGAGTTTGGCGGTCGGCTGTGCAAAGCCTGCATTTCTACAAACGGGGATTATCGGCTAAACTGCGCTTTTATCTATTTAAGTGGTGAGTGTCTTAACAGAACTGTTTAGTAGTGCTGCTAAAAGGGATACTGTAGATATTGCTTCAGCTCATCGAACAAATTATGGATGACCAGGGACCATTATTTAGTATTAAACAGACAAAAAATGGTTAACATGGAATAAAGGGACATTGCCAGGGGCTCTAGGCACTCTATCCAATTTGACTAGAGGAAATGATTAAAGTGCTGACAGTGTCTATTTAAGGTTCTGTTACAGGAATACTTACTCAGTTCTTTTTCTATATTAACATATCTACTAATTGTAGTGCAGTAATTCTTCATGATTTCTATCTTCTGCGGTAAGCTCTCATGAAACCGGGATGGGATTGAAATCACTAACTAAATACAGGCTCTGTAAGTATTTTAAACAATAGTGCAATAGTAGTGCAGAGTTTATCTCATAAACCACATACCATTAAGAGTTTATTCGATATTTAATTCAGCACTTGTCAGAAGTTTCATCCATGAAACGACATGAATGAAACTTGAAATTTACAAAGGGTGATTAGTGTCATAAAGATATAGGAGGTTATGATTTTTGCAAATTGCTGTTTTTGGAATATGCAGTACAGGCTCCGTTTAACACAGGGGTAGCAGGCTGTGATAGGCTAGGAGTGTCAGCTGACACATATTAAAGGACCACTCTAGGCACCCAGACCACTTCAGCTTAATGAAGTGGTCTGAGTGCCAGGTCCAGCTAGGGTTAACCCATTTTTTTTTTAAAACATAGCAGTTTCAGAGAAACTGCTATGTTTATTAATGGGTTAAGCCTTCCCCCTAATCCTCTAGTGGCTGTCTCATTGACAGCCGCTAGAGGCGCTTGCGTGATTCTCACTGTGAAAATCACAGTGAGAGCACGCAAGCGTCCATAGGAAAGCATTATAAATGCTTTCCTATGCGACCGGCTGAATGCGCGCGCAGCTCTTGCCGCGCGTGCGCATTCAGCCGACGGGGCGGAGAGGAGGCGGAGAGGAGGAGGAGAGCTCGCCGCCCAGCGCTGGAAAAAGGTACGTTTTACCCCTTTTCCCCTTTCCCGAGCCGGGCGGGAGGGGGTCCCTGAGGGTGGGGGCACCCTCAGGGCACTCTAGTGCCAGGAAAACGAGTATGTTTTCCTGGCACTAGAGTGGTCCTTTAAGGACACATATTGTCTGAGAAAACTCAGTTATTACCTGCACTCTGCTACAACATTTTAATGCATTATGTCACAAATATCACCGCAAAGTATGTAAGATGTCCAGTATGATTCTCAGCCAATATATCTCTTAGCTCACCATCCTTGCTTTATCTTCATCTTTTCTATCTAATTTCATTACCCCCATACTATCTTACAAACCTCATTTCACCTGTATCACTCTGATTTCATATATCTTCTTCTTGTATCTTCTCCTCCCTCCTGGGCAACATAGATAATGTAGTATTACCATTTCCACATGATCAATGTTTATGTCATGTTTAGTTTCAGGATCTCAGGTGAGAACCTCTGCATGTGAGATATCTGCATGTCTTTTGGAGTTGATGAGGCCATGTCAAAATATACCAGACTTAAGGAAGACATATAGAAATTAGATAAATACAGTTGTGCTCAACAGTTTGCTTACCCTTGGAGAATTGATAATATATGTACCATTTTTAAAGAAAACATGATCAAGCAAAACATATTTATTTTATTTATTATGGGATTTATATTCAATTGTAGGTTATACAGTGAGGGAAAAAAATATTTGATCCCCTGCTGATTTTGAACTTTTGTCAACTGACAAAGAAATGATCAGTCTATAATTTTAATGGTAAGTGCATTTTAACAGTGAAAGACAGAATAACAACAACAACAAAAATCCGGAAAAACGCATGTCAAAAAAGTTATACATTGATCTGCATGTCAATGAGTGAAATAAGTTTTTGATCCTCTCTCAATCAGAAAGATTTCTGGCTCCCAGGTGTCTTCTAAAACAGGTTATGAGCTGAAATTAAGAGCACTCTCTTAAAGTGAGGGCTCCTAATCTCAGCTCGTTACCTGTTTAAAAGACACCTGTCCACAGAAGCAATCAATCAGATTCCAAACTCTCCACCATGGCCAAGACCAAAGAGCTATCCAAGGATGTTAGGTACAAGATTGCAGACCTACACAAGGCTGGAATGGGCTACAAGACCATCGCCAAGCAGCTTGGTGAGAAGGTGACAACAGTTGGTGCAATTATTCGCAAATGGAAGAAACACAAAATAACTGTCAGTCTTACTCGGTCTGGTGCTCCATGCAAGATCTCACCTTGTGGAGTTTCAATGATCATGAGAATGGTGAGGAATCAGCCCAGAACTACACAGTAGCATCGTGTTAATGATCTCCAGGCAGCTGGGACCATATTCAAGAAAACTATTGATAACACACTATTAGTGATGTCGCGAACACAAAATTTTCGGTTCGCAAATGGCGAACGGAAACTTCCGCAAACGTTCGCGAACCGGGCGAACCGCCATTGACTTCAATGGGCAGGCGGATTTTAAAACCCACAGGGACTGTTTCTGGCCACAAAAGTGATGGAAAAGTTGTTTCAAGAGGACTAACACCTTGACAGTGGCATGCCGGAGGGGGATCCATGGCAAAACTCCCATGGAAAATTACACAGTTGATGCAGAGTCTGGTTTTAATCCATAAAGGGCAGAAATCACCTAACATTCCTAAATCGCAATGGATATGGATTGACACCTGACATATGACATATTGACACCTTGACATATGGATTGACACCTTGACATATGGATTGACACCTGTCCTCAGAGACCCTGATACACACTGACACAGAGCAGAATAGAGACTGTTCCCCGTCCTCAGAGACCATGATACACACTGACACAGAGCAGAATAGAGACTGTTCCCCCTACATAGGGTCACTTGGAAGGTATGGATTGACACCTGTCCTCAAAGCCCATGATACACACTGACACAGAGCAGAATAGAGACTGTTCCCCGTCCTCAGAGACCATGATACACACTGACACAGAGCAGAATAGAGACTGTTCCCCCTACATAGGGTCACTTGGCAGATATGGATTGACACCTATCCTAAGGATCCCTGAAACACACTGACACAGAGCAGAATAGAGACTGTTCCCCGTCCTCAGAGACCATGATACACACTGACACAGAGCAGAATAGAGACCAGGGGTCTAGTAGAGTGGACACCCAGCACAGGTCGTTCTCCTTCAGCCTTTTTATACGAGGGTCCCTCAACAGGCACGACAGCATGAAAGACCACATTTGCACAAGGTAGGATGCTGAGCTACTCATTTCCCGTTCCTCCTCCTCACACAGAGCAGAATAGGGACTGTTCCCCCTACATTGCGTCACTTGGCACATATAGATTGACACCTGTCCTCAAAGCCCCTGATACACACTGACACAGAGCAGAATAGAGACTGTTCCCCGTCCTCAAAGCCCCTGATACACACTGATAAAGAGCAGAATAGAGACTGTTCCCCCTACATAGGGTCACTTGGCAGGTATGGATTGACACCTGTCCTCAAAGCCCCTGATACACACTGACACAGAGCAGAATAGAGACTGTTCCCCGTCCTCAAAGCCCCTGATACATACTGACAAAGAGCAGAATAGAGACTGTTCCCCCTACATAGGGTCACTTGGCAGGTATGGATTGACACCTGTCCTCAAAGCCCCTGTTACACACTGACACAGAGCAGAATAGAGGCTGTTCCCTGTCCTCAGAGACCATGATACACACTGACACAGAGCAGAATAGAGACTGTTCCCCCTACATAGGGTCACCTGGCAGATATGGATTGACACCTATCCTAATGATCCCTGAAACACACTGACACAGAGCAGAATAGAGACTGTTCCCTGTCCTCAGAGACCATGATACACACTGACACAGAGCAGAATAGAGACTGTTCCCCGTCCTCAGAGACCATGATACACACTGACACAGAGCAGAATAGAGACCGGGGGTCTAGTAGCGTGGACACCCAGCACAGGTCGTTCTCCTTCAGCCTTTTTATACGAGGGTCCCTCAACAGGCACGACAGCATGAAAGACCACATTTGCACAAGGTTGGATGCCGAGCTACTCATTTCCTGTTCCTCCTCCTCACACAGAGCAGAATAGAGACTGTTCCCCCTAAATAGGGTCACTTGGCAGATATGGATTGACACCTGTCCTCAAAGCCCCTGATACACACTGACACAGAGCAGAATAGAGACTGTTCCCCATACATAGGCTCACTTGGCAGGTATGGATTGACACCTGTCCTCAGAGACCATGATACACACTGACACAGAGCAGAATAGAGACTGTTCCCCCTACATAGGGTCACTTGGCAAATCTGGATTGACACCTGTCCTAAGGATCCCTGATACACATTGACACAGAGCAGAATAGGGACTGTTCCCGTTACATAGGGTCACTTGGCAGATATGTATTGACACCTGTCCTCAAAGCCCCTGATACACACTGACACAGAGCAGAATAGAGACTGTTCCCCGTCCTCAAAGCCCCTGATACACACTGACAAAGAGCAGAATAGAGACTGTTCCCCCTACATAGGGTCACTTGGCAGGTATGTATTGACACCTGTCCTCAAAGCCCCTGATACACACTGACAAAGAGCAGAATAGAGACTGTCCCCCGTCCTCAGAGACCATGATACACACTGTAGCGGAGAGCTGATATCCCACAGCTATTCTCCACTGACGATCCCAGGAAGGCTCAGGAACAAGGCAATAGTAAATCCATAGGCAGAGTTTCCAGCAGGCAAAGTAACACAGCGATATCCCCACAGCAATCCCAATAACTGGACGACACACAGTTTCAGGAACAGAACTGCTGGCTGGTACATCCAGCCTGCCTTTTATTACAACTGTACACAGACAAGCCACACCCAGGGGAGGCATAAAACAACCAATGGTATCTTGGGTACAACCCACACATCCCCTCCCCTTAGTGTGACACATAATCCCATTATTGTACAGTTTCAAACATAACTTTTACACCATATTCATAACTTCTATAATATTTGTGCTACAAACATAAAACATGCATTTTCAGAATCAGCAGCCTTTAATTAGTAATCCTCTCAAAAATCGTCCCAATCCCTCCAGCAGATCAAAAGTTAGCTGGAGGTCCCTAAGGATCCCTGATACACATTGACACAGAGCAGAATAGGGACTGTTCCCCTGACATAGGGTCACTTGGCAGATATGTATTGACACCTGTCCTCAAAGCCCCTGATACACACTGACACAGAGCAGAATAGAGACTGTTCCCCGTCCTCAAAGCCCCTGATACACACTGACAAAGAGCAGAATAGAGACTGTTCCCCCTACATAGGGTCACTTGGCAGGTATGGATTGACACCTGTCCTCAAAGCCCCTGATACACACTGACACAGAGCATAATAGAGACTGTTCCCTGTCCTCAGAGCCCCTGATACACACTGACAAAGAGCAGAATAGAGACTGTTCCCCCTACATAGGGTCACTTGGCAGGTATGTATTGACACCTGTCCTCAAAGCCCCTGATACACACTGACAAAGAGCAGAATAGAGACTGTCCCCCGTCCTCAGAGACCATGATACAAACTGTAGCAGAGAGCTGATATCCCACAGCTATTCTCCACTGACGATCCCAGGAAGGCTCAGGAACAAGGCAATAGTAAATCCATAGGCAGAGTTTCCAGCAGGCAAAGTAACACAGCGATATCCCCACAGCAATCCCAATAACTGGACGACACACAGTTTCAGGAACAGAACTGCTGGCTGGTACATCCAGCCTGCCTTTTATTACAACTGTACACAGACAAGCCACACCCAGGGGAGGCATAAAACAACCAATGGTATCTTGGGTACAACCCACACATCCCCTCCCCTTAGTGTGACACATAATCCCATTATTGTACAGTTTCAAACATAACTTTTACACCATATTCATAACTTCTATAATATTTGTGCTACAAACATAAAACATGCATTTTCAGAATCAGCAGCCTTTAATTAGTAATCCTCTCAAAAATCGTCCCAATCCCTCCAGCAGATCAAAAGTTAGCTGGAGGTCCCTTTATGACCGACCGCACACACATTTTCCTGCCCAAAATAGTGCCATAGATTTGAGCTGTGCGGTCGGTCAATTCCTGGCATAAAAATGTCTAAGTCCCGTTCGAAGTGCGGCCGGTACTTCGACGTTAGTCGAAGTGTCGAAGTGGAGTCGATGGTACGGGTCGGCGATGTTCGGAGTTAAAATGGCCGCCGCCACGTGGTCCTTTTCGATGCCGTGCACTTCGACGACTTCGACAGCTTCAACGGTTACTTCGGCACTTTGACGGTATCCGAAGTGCCCATTTGAAGTAGCACCACTGCCCTGAGGTAATCCAAGGCCAGGAACAGTGTTTGTCTTTAGGGCCAGGGTAGGGTAGATGAGGGCAATCCACACGGATCGGCTTGGGGATGTCCGGGGCTCACGGATCATTTTTCTAGGTCAGTTTGTCTGGACAACCCGTCAGCATTTCCATTCTGCTTACCCGGTCGGTACTGGATATTAAAGTCAAAGGGCTGCAGCGCCAAACTCCAGCGCAGCAGCCTGGCATTGTCCCCAGCCACCCGGTTTAGCCATACTAACGGGTTGTGATCCGTGAGCAAGGAAAAGGACTGTCCGTACAGATAGGGCTGCAGTTTCTTTAGGGCCCACACCACAGCCAGGCATTCTTTTTCGATGGCGGCGTAGCTTACTTCTCTAGGTAACAGCTTGCGATGTAAGCCACGGGATGTTCTCCGCCATCGGCCCCGACTTGGCTCAGTACTGCTCCCAATCCAAACATAGAAGCGTCTGTGTGAACAAGAAATCGTTTAGTTGGATTGGGAGCTGCCAATACAGGGGCATTTATCAGTGCATTTTTCAGGTGTTGGAATGCCTGCTCACACTCCAGGGTCCAGTTTACTTGGCGGGGAAGGTTCTTACGGGTCAGGTCTGTGAGGGGTTTGGCCAGGGCGCTATAATTGGGGACAAACTTCCTGTAATACCCAGCGGTCCCTAGAAATGCTAACACCTGAGTCTTAGTCCTAGGGGTGGGCCACTGAGCTACGGCCTCTACTTTGGCAGGTTCGGGCTTCTGTTTACCGCACCCTACTCTATGTCCCAGGTACTGCACCTCAGCCATTCCGATACTACACTTAGCCGGCTTCAGGGTCAAACCAGCTTCCCTTATCCTGTCTAGTACAGCTCCTATATGAGCCAAGTGTTCTTGCCACGTATTGCTAAAAATAGCAATATCATCCAGGTAGGCACAGGTATAGTCCTGGAATCCATCCAGAAGTCGATCTACCATCCTCTGGAAGGTAGCTGGGGCGTTTTTCATCCCAAATGGCATGACCTTAAACTGATACAAGCCAAATGGGGTGACAAAGGCCGACTTCGGGATGGCGTCTGGGGCCAGGGGGATTTGCCAATATCCTTTACACAAGTCAATAGTGGTGAGGTATTGGCCCCTGGCCATTCTGTCTAGTAACTCGTCTATCCGGGGCATAGGATAGGCGTCTGACACGGTTTTCTCATTTAATCTCCTATAGTCCACGCAGAAGCGAGTCGTACCGTCTCGCTTCGGCACGAGGACTACCGGAGAGGCCCATGGGCTATCTGAGGGCTCTATCACCCCCAGTTGGTGCATCTCATCGATCTCCTTGCGCATGTTTTCTCTCACCGCTTCTGGGATGCGGTAGGGGGTCTGGCGCATGGGTAGTTGCCCTGGGGTCTCGACCCGGTGAGTTGCCAGAGGAGTGTACCCAGGTACATTAGAGAAAGTTTCTTGCTTCTCTCGCAACAGCTGCTGTACCTCGATACGCTCCTGTGGACTCAGCCGGTCTCCCAGTGCAACTTCTCCTAAATCTCCAGACAGCTTCCCATCTTCCAGCAGATCTGGAAGGGGAAGGCTGTCACACTTTTCGGAGGTGGGTGCACAAATCGCTGTCACCTCCTCTGAACGTTCCCGGTAGGGTTTTAGCATGTTCACATGGAGCATGCGTCGCCCTCCAGTTCCTGTGCAGGGGCCAATTATGTAAGTGGTGTCACATCTCTGTTCCAAGACTCTATAAGGGCCTTGCCATGCGGCCTGCAGCTTATCATGTCGGACAGGTTTTAAAATTAAAACTTTCTGTCCCACCTGGAAGCTACGGTCCCTGGCGCCCCGATCATACCATGTACGCTGACGCGTCTGGGCCGCCTGGAGGTTCTCTCCTACTGTCTTAGTTAGGGCCTCCAGTCGGTCCCGAAGTGCCAACACATAGGGCATGATGGGGGTACCGTCTGCACTCCGGTCTCCCTCCCAATGTTCTCGGATGAGATGTAGGGGTCCTCTTACCCTCCTCCCAAATAATAACTCAAATGGGGAAAATCCCGTTGATTCCTGAGGCACTTCCCTGTAAGCAAAGAGGAGGTGCGGTAGGAATCGCTCCCAGTCCTTATGGGTCTCAGCAAAGGTTCGGAGCATTTGCTTTAAGGTGCCATTGAACATTTCACAGAGCCCGTTGGTCTGGGGGTGGTATGGGGCACTAATAATGGACTTAACATTGCACAGCCTCCAGAGTTGTTGGGTGATCTCGGCAGTAAACTGAGTACCCTGATCCGAGATGATCTCCCTAGGTAACCCTACCCGGGAGAAGATCTGCATCAGGGCCTCGGCCACTGTCTCAGCGTGGATATTTGTCAGGGGTATCGGGTAGCGTAGTCTACCACCGTGAGGATGTACCTCTTGCCGGAAGGGCTAGGTTTCTGGGAGGGGCCTATGATATCCACCGCTATTCAGTGGAAGGGTTCCTCAATTATCGGTAGCGGATGCAGTTTTGCTTTCTCCCCTCTTCCCCACCCTCTGGCACGTGTCACAGGTATTACAATACTTCCGTACTTCCTGGCTAACTCCCGGCCAAAATAAATTTTGCGTCAGTCGGTATCTGGTCCGACTAACCCCTAAATGCCCGGATATCGTGTGCTATCCGCAGCAATTCGGCTCGGTACCTCTCTGGTACCACTAATTGCCTTAACACAATCGGGTCTGACCCCTCTACTTTCTTGTCGGACTCCCGGTATAACAGCTGTCCCTCCCATACAAATCTTTCCCCCTCTGCCCCAGGGTGATCAGAGGTGACTTTATCTCTATATACTTGCAAGGTAGGGTCAGTTATCACCTCTGCTGCAAATTCGTTAGGGGGGGACCAGGGGACACAGTCTAGGGAAGGGGAAGGTTCTCTTACCTGGACCTCCGGCAGTGTGTTGTAGTCCTGGGTGCGGGCCTGTTGTCGGGTGACCACTGGGTGTGCTTCCTCAGTGATGGTGGGTTGTGGCTCAAAAGCACATGTGAGCTTTCCCAAATCATTTCCCAGTACCACCTCTGCGGGTAACTGGGGCATAAACCCCACCTCCACCCTCCCTGCCCCCGCTCCCCAATGCAAATGGACGTTGGCAGTGTCCAGCCGGTAGACGGCTCCCCCAGCAACTCTGACGGCTATAGTCCGGTTAGTCTTAGCCTTGTCAGCGACCAAGTGGCTTTTGACCAGGGTTATAGTGGCACCAGAGTCTCGGAGCCCCTGTACTGCTTTTCCCTCCAGGTATACCGTCTGTCTGTGGTGCTGGCGGTTATCGGCATGGGCTTGTAGTGGGTTAGCTTCGTGTAGTACCTCCCACTGTTCTATGGTGGTGACAGGAACCGCGGAGCCATAAGCAACTGGTGGCTCCTCCTGGTAGTGATGGGCAGTGGCTCTCGGGGGTGGTGGGGGCCCTGGTCGGATCCATGAGGATCGGTCTCGGAGTTGTGGGCACTCTCTTTTGTAATGCCCCCACTTCTGGCAGTGATGACAGGGCCCAGAGCTAGGTTGGCGGAAACGTGGTTGCACAGCCGGTGGTGGTGGTGGTAGCTGTCGGGGTGGTACAGGGGGGTAGTTTGTTCCCCCAAAGGTTTTCATTGTGACTTTTGGGGCTACCGGTTTCTGTGACCTGCGTACATCTAGGTACTCATCCGCCTTCCTAGCCGCCTCTGTGAGGGATACAGGGTTGCGGTCTCTTACCTACTCCTGTACATCCATTGTTACCCCATCATAGAATTGTTCCATGAGCAACATTTGTATCACATCTTCCATGGATCGAGCCTTGCTGGCTTGCACCCAGCCAAGGGCCGCCCGCTGCAACCTACAAGCCCACTCGGCATGTGAGTCTTTATCTGCCTTTTTCAACTCTCGAAACCGCCTTCGGTATGCCTCTGGTGTTATGGCATACCGGGCCAATATAATCTCTTTTACTCGGCTGTAGTTCCGGATCTCCTCATCTGGTACAGTTCTATAAGCTTCTGCTGCCCTCCCAGACAACCGCCCAGCCAAAATAGGTACCCAATCCTCAGTATTGATTTTATGCAAGGCACACAGTCTTTCAAAATCTTGGAGGAAAGCATCTATGTCTTCCTCCGCCTCCACATAGTTTTTAAACGCTTGGTAAGGAATTTTTATCTTACCCTCTGTATTGTTGGTATTTGCTGTGTCCCGTACTGTGGATGGTTGTGGCCTTTGGCGCCACATAAATTCTTGCACCTCGGTCATAGTCCTGGAAATAATGTCAAGCGTTTCTTTTCCTCCATAAAAGGCCAGTCTACATTTCACTTGTCTTTGAAATTCTTCTTGTTCTGACCCATCCGATGTGTTTTGCTGTTCAGGGATTGCCCTGTCCTCGGTTTGGTATTCTGCCATGACTTCTGCAATGAGAGTTGCTTTCTTTTTGTTGCTTGCTGCAATCCCTTTTGCTTCCAGTAAGTCCTTTAGCGTGGATCTTTTAAGCTTAGCATAGTCACTCTCCATCCGTATTCCATTAATCCTTGTTCCCTTGTGAGTCTGGATCCCAGCGCTGACAACCAATGTAGCGGAGAGCTGATATCCCACAGCTATTCTCCACTGACCATCCCAGGAAGGCTCAGGAACAAGGCAATAGTAAATCCATAGGCAGAGTTTCCAGCAGGCAAAGTAACACAGCGATATCCCCACAGCAATCCCAATAACTGGATGACACACAGTTTCAGGAACAGAACTGCTGGCTGGTACATCCAGCCTGCCTTTTATTACAACTGTACACAGACAAGCCACACCCAGGGGGAGGCATAAAACAACCAATGGTATCTTGGGTACAACCCACACATCCCCTCCCCTTAGTGTGACACATAATCCCATTATTGTACAGTTTCAAACATAACTTTTACACCATATTCATAACTTCTATAATATTTGTGCTACAAACATAAAACATGTATTTTCAGAATCAGCAGCCTTTAATTAGTAATGCTCTCAAAAATCGTCCCAATCCCTCCAGCAGATCAAAAGTTAGCTGGAGGTCCCTTTATGACCGACCGCACACACATTTTCCTGCCCAAAATAGTTCCATAGATTTGAGCTGTGCGGTCGGTCAATTCCTGGCATAAAAATGTCTAAGTCCCATTCGAAGTGCGGCCGGTACTTCGACGTTAGTCGAAGTGTCGAAGTGGAGTCGATGGTACGGGTTGGCGATGTTCGGAGTTAAAATGGCCGCCGCCACGTGGTCCTTTTCGATGCCGTGCACTTCGCCGACTTCGACAGCTTCGACGGTTACTTCGGCACTTCGACGGTATCCGAAGTGCCCATTTGAAGTAGCACCACTGCCCTGAGGTAATCCAAGGGCCAGGCACAGTGTTTGTCTTTAGGGCCAGGGTAGGGTAGATGAGGGCAATCCACAATACAGGGAGGACAGCCACAATAGGGTTCCGCTACACACACTGACACAGAGCAGAATAGAGACTGTTCCCCGTCCTAAGAGACCATGATACACACTGACACAGAGTAGAATAGAGACTGTTCCCCTTACATAGGGTCACTTGGCAGGTATGGATTGACACCTGTCCTCAAAGCCCCTGATACACACTGACACAGAGCAGAATAGAGACTGTTCCCTGTCCTCAGAGACCAAGATACACACTGACACAGAGCAGAATAGAGACTGTTCCCCGTCCTCAGAGACCATGATACACACTGACACAGAGCAGAATAGAGACTGTTCCCCCTACATAGGGTCACTTGGCAGATATGGATTGACACCTATCCTTAGGATCCCTGAAACCCACTGCCACAGAGCAGAATAGAGACTGTTCCCCGTCCTCAGAGACCATGATACACACTGACACAGAGCAGAATAGAGACCGGGGGTCTAGTAGAGTGGACACCCAGCACAGGTCGTTCTCCTTCAGCCTTTTTATACGAGGGTCCCTCAACAGGCACGACAGCATGAAAGACCACATTTGCACAAGGTTGGATGCCGAGCTACTCATTTCCCGTTCCTCCTCCTCACACAGAGCAGAATAGGGACTGTTCCCCCTACATAGCATCACTTGGCACATATGGATTGACACCTGTCCTCAAAGCCCCTGATACACACTGACACAGAGCAGAATAGAGACTGTTCCCCGTCCTCAAAGCCCAGGATACACACTGACAAAGAGCAGAATAGAGACTGTTCCCCCTACATAGGGTCACTTGGCAGGTATGCATTGACACCTGTCCTCAAAGCCCCTGATACACACTGACACAGAGCAGAATAGAGACTGTTCCCCGTCCTCAAAGCCCCTGATACACACTGACAAAGAGCAGAATAGAGACTGTTCCCCCTACATAGGGTCACTTGGCAGGTATGGATTGACACCTGTCCTCAAAGCCCCTGATACACACTGACACAGAGCAGAATAGAGACTGTTCCCCGTCCTCAGAGACCATAATACACACTGACACAGAGCAGAACAGAGACTGTTCCCCCTACATAGGGTCACTTGGAAGATATGGATTGACACCTGTCCTAAGGATCCCTGAAACACACTGACACAGAGCAGAATAGAGACTGTTCCCTGTCCTCAGAGACCATGATACACACTGACACAGAGCAGAATAGAGACTGTTCCCCCTACATAGGGTCACTTGGCAGATATGGATTGACACCTATCCTAAGGATCCCTGAAACACACTGACACAGAGCAGAATAGAGACTGTTCCCGTCCTCAGAGACCATGATACACACTGACACAGAGCAGAATAGAGACCGGGGGTCTAGTAGCGTGGACACCCAGCACAGGTCGTTCTCCTTCAGCCTTTTTATACGAGGGTCCCTCAACAGGCACGACAGCATGAAAGACCACATTTGCACAAGGTTGGATGCCGAGCTACTCATTTCCTGTTCCTCCTCCTCACACAGAGCAGAATAGAGACTGTTCCCCCTAAATAGGGTGACTTGGAAAATATGAATTGACACCTGTCCTCAAAGCCCCTGATACACACTGACACAGAGCAGAATAGAGACTGTTCCCCATACATAGGGTCACTTGGCAGGTATGGATTGACACCTGTCCTCAGAGACCATAATACACACTGACACAGAGCAGAATAGAGACTGTTCCCCCTACATAGGGTGACTTGGCAGATATGGATTGACACCTGTCCTAAGGATCCCTGATACACACTGACACAGAGCAGAATAGGGACTGTTCCCCTTACATAGGGTCACTCAGCAGATATGGATTGACACCTGTCCTCAAAGCCCCTGATACACACTGACACAGAGCAGAATAGAGACAGTTCCCCGTCCTTAAAGCCCCTGATACACACTGACAAAGAGCAGAATAGAGACTGTTCCCCCTACATAGGGTCACTTGGCAGCTATGGATTGACACCTGTCCTCAAAGCCCCTGATACACACTGACACAGAGCAGAATAGAGACTGTTCCCCATACATAGGGTCACTTGGCAGGTATGGATTGACACCTGTCCTCAGAGACCATAATACACACTGACACAGAGCAGAATAGAGACTGTTCCCCCTACATAGGGTGACTTGGCAGATATGGATTGACACCTGTCCTAAGGATCCCTGATACACACTGACACAGAGCAGAATAGGGACTGTTCCCCTTACATAGGGTCACTCGGCAGATATGGATTGACACCTGTCCTCAAAGCCCCTGATACACACTGACACAGAGCAGAATAGAGACTGTTCCCCGTCCTCAAAGCCCCTGATACACACTGACAAAGAGCAGAATAGAGACTGTTCCCCCTACATAGGGTCACTTGGCAGCTATGGATTGACACCTGTCCTCAAAGCCCCTGATACACACTGACACAGAGCAGAATAGAGACTGTTCCCCATCCTCAGAGCCCCTGATACACACTGACAAAGAGCAGAATAGAGACTGTTCCCCGTCCTCAGACACCATGATACACACTGACACAGAGCAGAATAGAGACTGTTCCCCGTCTTCAGAGACCATGATACACACTGACACAGAGCAGAATAGAGACTGTTCCCCGTCCTCAGAGACCATGATACACACTGACACAGAGTAGAATAGAGAGTGTTCCCCCTACATAGGGTCACTTGGTAGATATGGATTGACACCTGTACTCAAAGCCCCTGATACACACTGACACAGAGCAGAATAGAGACTGTTCCCCCTACATAGGGTCACTTGGCAAGTATGGATTGACACCTGTCCTCAAAGCCCCTGATACACACTGACACAGAGCAGAATAGAGACTGTTCCCCATCCTCAGAGACCATGATACACACTGACACAGAGCAGAATAGAGACTGTTCCCCGTCCTCAGAGACCATGATACACACTGACACAGAGCTTAATAGAGACTGTTCCCCATCCTCAGAGACCATGATACACACTGACACAGAGTAGAATAGAGACTGTTCCCCCTACATAGGGTCACTTGGTAGATATGGATTGACACCTGTCCTCAAAGCCCCTGATACACACTGACAAAGAGCAGAATAGAGACTGTTCCCCGTCCTCAGAGACCATGATACACACTGACACAGAGCAGAATAGAGACTGTTCCCCGTCCTCAGAGACCATGATACACACTGACACAGAGCAGAATAGAGACTGTTCCCCATCCTCAGAGACCATGATACACACTGACACAGAGTAGAATAGAGACTGTTCCCCCTACATAGGGTCACTTGGCAGGTATGGATTGACACCTGTCCTCAAAGCCCCTGATACACACTGACACAGAGCAGAATAGAGACTGTTCCCCCTACATAGGGTCACTTGGCAGGTATGGATTGACACCTGTCCTCAAAGCCCCTGATACACACTGACACAGAGCAGAATAGAGACTGGTCCCCGTCCTCAGAGACCATGATACACACTGATACAGAGCAGATTAGAGACTGTTCCCCCTACATAGGGTCACTTGGCAGGTATGGATTGACACCTGTCCTCAAAGCCCATGATGCACACTGACACAGAGCAGAATAGAGACTGTTCCCCGTCCTCAAAGCCCCTGATACACACTGACAAAGAGCAGAATAGAGACTGTTCCCCCTACATAGGGTCACTTGGCAGGTATGGATTGACACCTGTCCTCAAAGCCCCTGATACACACTGACACAGAGCAGAATAGAGACTGTTCCCCGTCCTCAGAGACCATAATACACACTGACACAGAGCAGAACAGAGACTGTTCCCCCTACATAGGGTCACTTGGAAGATATGGATTGACACCTGTCCTAAGGATCCCTGAAACACACTGACACAGAGCAGAATAGAGACTGTTCCCTGTCCTCAGAGACCATGATACACACTGACACAGAGCAGAATAGAGACTGTTCCCCCTACATAGGGTCACTTGGCAGATATGGATTGACACCTATCCTTAGGATCCCTGAAGCACACTGCCACAGAGCAGAATAGAGACTGTTCCCCGTCCTCAGAGACCATGATACACACTGACACAGTGCAGAATAGAGACCGGGGGTCTAGTAGAGTGGACACCCATCACAGGTCGTTCTCCTTCAGCCTTTTTATACGAGGGTCCCTCAACAGGCACAACAGCATGAAAGACCACATTTGCACAAGGTTGGATGCCGAGCTACTCATTTCCCTTTCCTACTCCTCACACAGAGCAGAATAGGGACTGTTCCCCCTACAAAGCATCACTTGGCACGTATGGATTGACACCTGTCCTCAAAGCCCCTGATACACACTGACACAGAGCAGAATAGAGACTGTTCCCCGTCCTCAAAGCTCCTGATACACACTGACAAAGAGCAGAATAGAGACTGTTCCCCCTACATAGGGTCACTTGGCAGGTATGGATTGACACCTGTCCTCAAAGCCTGATACACACTGACACAGAGCAGAATAGAGACTGTTACCCGTCCTCAAAGCCCCTGATACACACTGACAAAGAGCAGAATAGAGACTGTTCCCCCTACATAGGGTCACTTGGCAGGTATGGATTGTAACGGACCGTTTCAGCAGACAAGGGGTTAAAATCCGTTTAGGCGATATGCCCCTTTCTGAGAGACAGGCACAGCTACTGCAGAACACTTAACTCCCGAACTGGATACAAGATAACACTCCGAACTGGAATAGCTGAACAAGAAAAGCATACAATCCGCTTACACTCCTGGCAGTCAGCATACAATCCAATTCCCCCCAAGAACGAGACGACACTTCATTTTGAGGGTTTAAGCAGGAACTCTGGACTGGCACATCCAGCCTGGCTTTTATTACACTTGTACACTTATAGGCCACACCCAGGGGGAGGCATAAAATAACCAATCACATACATGGTTCAGCCCACACATCCCCTCCCCTCAGATAACAGTAAACCCAATTATACAGTAGACATTTTTAACCAAGTTCTGGATGTACCCCAAAAACAGGGGGTACACCTTTAAATCCAGCATCGCTGGACCAAAAATCAGTTCATTCGGATAAACGGTTCGGGAGATATACGGTAGGGTTCCAAAGATTTGACCGACCGCATGGGTAAAGTATCTGAAAACAGTTCCATGCATTTTGGCCCTGCGGTCGGTCACAGACAAGGGAATGAAAACAGGCGAATTGCCTGTGTTATAGAGCCTGGAGAGGGTTTGAATGAATTCCCTTGTTTGTGGGGTTCTTTCTACCGAACGGCGGGCCATTTGGTAGTTTCTATACGAATTTCTGGAAGTATGGAGGTCTCAGCGGTGTTTGCCTAGTCGAGTGTCCGATTTTAGTTCCAGACACTCGACGGCAAAACACCGCTGTTCGGGAGTTTAAGATGGCCGCCACCACGTGTTCGTTTCCCGAATGGCGGCCACCCAGAGGACAAAGAATACATTGCACTGATTGCCAATTCCCCATTTGCAACATTGTTGCAAACGGTAATTGGAGGCACACTTATTCCTGGGTGGTCTGGTTGTTCGGTAGTTTCACTCAATATACTGAATGGAGTGATTCTACCGAACAATCAGAGAATGCTGCATACATATAACCCAGGTTAACTGAACACATAAATGCATACATGATATTAAAGGACTAAAGGCAGTATTACTGTAATATGCTCCACAGTCTTAAAGGTACAGTATCCCAAAAGTCCCAATAGGTCCACGGATGGCCCTTAAAGGCCCAGTAGCAGTAATATAAACTATTACATGCCCAAATATAGTTTTTACAGTGCAATATGTCCAGGGGCCATAGTCGCAGGGCAGGAGGCTAGCAGCCAGGCTTCTCCAGTTCACAGTGGCGAAGTTGGTTTTGCCACAATTCTCCCCTTTACCAATTAGACTAACAGGGTACCTGACCTCCTGCTGGTCAGTGCCCTGGTTAGTCCAGCAACCCACCCACAAAAAAGAAACAGCAGAGCAGCCCACCCACAATAAACAGTTACTACACCTGGGTGAGGGAGAATCTTGTCCAGGTGCAGGCGCCTCACCACGGCTGTGTGGGGGACTGGTAGGCTGCCTTGGTGGGTTGCTGAGGGGACAGAGACCAGCGGTACTCTGTCCTGTTGCCAGCACTGCCACGGGAGTAGTCTGGTGGGAGCCTGGTTGCTGGAGACCGACTGTCTCCCCTTTGGATATATTGCTCTGTGGCTGGGGGACAGGACCTACCGTCCCTACCCCTGGTGCTGTAAGTGCAGAGACTACGGTCCCATCTGCACAAATGTGGGGCTTATCCTCTCCCCTTGGTGGGTTAGGCTGCCGCTGGAGAGAGGGTGTAACAAGCTCCTCTCTCTGGACGGTAAACTGCCGCTGGGGAGAGGGGTTAGCAGGCTCCTCTCCCTGCCATTCTCTCTGCTGGTGGAAAGGGAGACCAGCTGTCTCCCCTTTCATTCTCTTGTCCTGCTGCTGGGGTGCAAGACTGACTGTCTCTGCTCCCTGCAGGACACACTGCCGCTGGGGAGGAAGGACGGCACCTTCTGCTCCCTGGGTTACACACTGCCGCTGGGGAGGATGGACGACACCATCAGCTCCCTGGGGTACACACTGCCGCTGGGGAGGAAGGACTGCACCTTCTGCTCCCTGGGTTACACACTGCCGCTGGGGAGGATGGACGACACCATCAGCTCCCTGGGGTACACACTGCCGCTGGGGAGGAAGGACTGCACCTTCTGCTCCCTGGGACACACACTGCCGCTGGGGAGGACGGACGACACCATCAGCTCCCTGGGGCACACACTGCCGCTGGGGAGGAAGGACGGCACCTTCTGCTCCCTGGGACACACCCTGCCGCTGGGGAGGACGGACGACACCATCAGCTCCCTGGGGTACACACTGCCGCTGGGGAGGAAGGACGGCACATTCTGCTCCCTGGGTTACACACTGCCGCTGGGGAGGATGGACGACACCATCAGCTCCCTGGGCTACACACTGCCGCTGGGGAGGATGGATGACACCATCAGCTCCCTGGGGTACACACTGCCGCTGGGGAGGAAGGACGGCACCTTCTGCTCCCTGGGTTACACACTGCCGCTGGGGAGGATGGACGACACCATCAGCTCTCTGGGGTACACACTGCCGCTGGGGAGGAAGGACTGCACCTTCTGCTCCCTGGGACACACACTGCCGCTGGGGAGGACGGACAACACCATCAGCTCCCTGGGGCACACACTGCCGCTGGGGAGGAAGGACGGCACCTTCTGCTCCCTGGGCTACACACTGCCGCTGGGGAGGATGGACGACACCATCAGCTCCCTGGGTTACACACTGCCGCTGGGGATCTGGGCCGACTGCCCAGCATCCCTGTAGGGCCGGTAGAGAGACCTCGGTCCCATCTCCACCTGCCTGCTGGGGGCCTTTCCAGTACCACTCCATGCAGTCCTCTACTTTGGGTTTCTCTGGTTTGTGTTGGAGGAGGATATCGGCTACCTCATCTCCTTGACCATGTCTCACCATGAACAGGATGAAATCGTGCTCGAGATCACGTCACCTCTGGTTCTCTTGAAGCAGTTGCTGCACAGCTGCATCAACAATCTCCTTCCGGGGATTCGGGCCATATTTGGCTATTCTCCTCAGTACCTCAGTATCAAAATCTACGCCTTCATATCGATAGAACATGACTGCTGGTGGGGACGCTGTAGGGTACTGGCGTTGCCCTCACTTTGTAAATCCAGGGGATGGTGTTACCTGTAGCTGTCCTTCTGGTTGTAGGAACGATCCCGCCGCTTGCCACCAATTGTAACGGACCGTTTCAGCAGACAAGGGGTTAAAATCCGTTTAGGCGATATGCCCCTTTCTGAGAGACAGGCACAGCTACTGCAGAACACTAAACTCCCGAACTGGATACAAGATAACACTCTGAACTGGAATAGATGAACAAGAAAAGCATACAATCCGCTTACACTCCTGGCAGTCAGCATACAATCCAATTCCCCCCAAGAACGAGACGACACTTCATTTTGAGGGTTTAAGCAGGAACTCTGGACTGGCACATCCAGCCTGGCTTTTATTACACTTGTACACTTACAGGCCACACCCAGGGGGAGGCATAAAATAACCAATCACATACATGGTTCAGCCCACACATCCCCTCCCCTCAGATAACAGTAAACCCAATTATACAGTACACATTTTTAACCAAGTTCTGGATGTACCCCAAAAACAGGGGGTACACCTTTAAATCTGCACTGACACAGAGCAGAATAGAGACTGTTGCCCCTACATAGGGTCACTTGGCAGGTATGGATTGACACCTGTCCTCAAAGCCCCTGATACACACTGACACAGAGCAGAATAGAGACTGGTCCCCGTCCTCAGAGACCATGATACACAATGACACAGAGCAGAATAGAGACTGTTCCCCCTACATAGGGTCACTTGGCAGATATGGCGTGGTCGTGGGAGGAGGAGGATGACTTTCACCTCTTCCCCTGTTAGATTCCCGTTGTGCTGTGACATCACCCTTATAAGCTGTGAAAAGCATACTATTTAATTTGATCAGCATGGCCACTTGAGTTTTTATAGTTTTCACGCTGCTTGTAGTTTATATATGGTTCACAAAAATCAAACAAACGATATAGTAAACATGTAAGGATTCAGAATTTTCTTTCAAACCCTTACACATTGTGTGTAAGTATTTTTTGTCTTAAGTTTGCGGCTTTAAAGAGGTTCACGTTGTTTCTATGATGTGCATAACATGTTCTTGTAAATGTTTTTTACATTTTTCCTGGAATTGTAATTTTGGAATCTGAATAAAGATAGTCAAATCCCTGATACACACTGACACAGAGCAGAATAGGGACTGTTCCCCCTACATAGGGTCACTATGTGCCTTTTTTTTGGTTTGGTTTTTGAAGCCACAGTGCAGCACCAGAGGGCCTAAAAATTAGGCATGTACACATGCCTGAAAAATTAGGTATTGTTGCAGCCGCTGCTGTAGCAGCGGCCAGAAAAATTGATGTTTGTTTCACGGGCAGAAAGTGCCCTAAAACATGGCGGCTTGAACCCTAGTTGGTGGCGGATAAGTCACGCAAGTCAACCGGCATTCAGAGCTAAAATACAGCAGCGTGTGGACCATTTTTAGCCCAAGGCAGCTCATCTCATCAGGCCTTTTTTAATCGAATGTATCGCCCAGTGTCAGTCCCTTCGGGATCCATCCCTCATTCATCTTAATAAAGGTGAGGTAATCTAGACTTTTTTGACCTAGGCGACTTCTCTTCTCAGTGACAATACCTCCTGCTGCACTGAAGGTCCTTTCTGACAGGACACTTGAAGCGGGGCAGGCCAGAAGTTCTATCGCAAATTGGGATAGCTCAGGCCACAGGTCAAGCCTGCACACCCAGTAGTCAAGGGGTTCATCGCTCCTCAGAGTGTAGATATCTGCAGTTAAGGCGAGGTAGTCTGCTACCTGTCGGTCGAGTCGTTCTCTGAGGGTGGATCCCGAAGGGCTGTGGCGATGCATAGGACTTAAAAAGGTCCGCATGTCCTCCATCAGCAAAACGTCTTTAAAGCGTCCTGTCCTTGCCGGCGTGGTCGTGGGAGGAGGAGGATGACTTCAACCTCTCCCCCTGTTAGATTCCCGTTGTGCTGTGACATCACCCTTATACGCTGTGTAAAGCATACTTTTTAATTTATTTTACAAATGCTGCATCCTTTCCGACTTGTTGTAATTCGGTAATATTTCCGCCACTTTCTGCTTATACCGGGGGTCTAGTAGCGTGGACACCCAGTACAGGTCGTTCTCCTTCAGCCTTTTTATACGAGGGTCCCTCAACAGGCAGGACAGCATGAAAGACCCCATTTGCACAAGGTTGGATGCCGAGCTACTCATTTCCCGTTCCTCCTCCTCACTGATGTCAATGAAGGTATGTTCTTCCCCCCAGCCCGTACAACACCACGGGTACCAGATAGGTGACAACGAGCACCCTGGGATGCCTGTTGTGGTTGGTCTTCCTCCTCCTCCTCAAAGCCACATTCCTCCTCTGACTCCTCTTCCTCACAATCCTCTTCCAGCGTTGCCGCAGGTCCAGCAAGCGATGCTGATAAGGCTGTTTCTGGTGGTGATGGTGACCACAACTCTTCCTCTTCCTCTTCACGCTCATCTATGGCCTGATCCAGCACTCTTCGCAGGGCATGCTCCAGGAAGTAAACAAATGGTATGATGTCGCTGATGGTGCCTTCGGTGTGACTGGCTAGGTTTGTCACCTCCTCAAAAGGACGCATGAGCCTACAGGCATTGCGCATGAGCGTCCAGTAACGTGGCAAAAAAAAATTCCCAGCTCCCCAGAGGCTGTCCTAGCACCCCGGTCATACAAATATTCATTAACAGCTTTTTCTTGTTGGAGCAGGCGGTCGAACATTAGGAGTGTTGAATTCCAACGTGTCGGGCTGTCGCAAGTCAAGCGCCTCACTGGCATGTTGTTTCGCCGCTGGATATCGGCAAAGTGAGCCATGGCCGTGTAGGAACGCCTGAAATGGCCACACACCTTCCTGGCCTGCTTCAGGACGTCCTGTAAGCCTGTGTACTTATGCACAAAGCGTTGTACGATCAGATTACACACATGTCCATGCACGGCACATGTGTCAACTTGCCCAACTTCAATGCCGCTAACAAATTTTTTCCGTTGTCAAAAAACACTTTGCCGATATCCAGTTGCTGCGGAGTCAGCCACTATTCCACCTGTGCGTTCAGGGCGGACAGGAGTGCTTGTCCGGTGTGACTCTCTGCTTTCAAGCAAGTCAAACCCAAGACGGTGTGACACTGCCGTATCCGGGATGTGGAATAGTACCTGGGGAGCTGGGGGGTGCCGTTGATGTGGAGCAAGACGCAGCAGCAGAAGAGGACTCAGCCGAGGAGGTTATGGAAGAGGATGGAGTAGGAGGAGTAGAGGAGGTGGCAGCAGGACTGCCATGCTTGGCAGCAGTCAGCAGGTTTACCCAATGCGCAGTGTAGGTGATATACCTGCCCTGACCATGCTTTGCAGACCAGGTATCAGTGGTCAGATGGACCCTTGCCCCAACACTGTGTGCCAGACATGCCATTACTTCCTTTTGCACAATCGAGTACAGGTTGGGGATTGCCTTTTGTGAAAAGAAATTTCTGCCGGGTACCTTCCACTGCGGTGTCCCAATAGCTACAAATTTTTTGAACGCCTCAGACTCCACCAGCTTGTATGGTAAAAGCTGGCGGGCTAATATTTCGGACAAGCCAGCTGTCAGACGCTGGGCAAGGGGGTGACTTTCTGACATTGGCTTCTTACGCTCAAACATGTCCTTGACAGACACATGACTGTGGGCAGATGAGCGGGAACTGCTCAAGGCGGGAGACAGAGTGGCGAATGGTTGAGAGGGGGCAAGGAGGACAGCAGTGGTTGACGTGGCTGAAGATGCTGGACCAGGAGGAGGATGGCGGCTTAGAGTAGGCATGCTGCTTGTACTCATGTGTTGATCCCATAGGCGTTTGTGATGTGAGATCATGTGCCTACGCAAAGCAGTTGTACCTAGGTGGGTGTTGGACTTCCCACGACTCAGTTTCTTTTGGCACAGGTTGCAAATGGCATCGCTGTTGTCAGAGGCAGACACACAAAATTCCACACTGCTGAGCTCTGCAATGACGGCATGTTGGTGGTGGACACAGCATGCGTTGATTGGCGTGCTGTCGGGCTGACCCCGGGTGCCGATGCATGCTTTCTGACTGTGCCACCAGCTCCTTGCGATGACCTCCCCCTGCTTCCAACTCGTCTCCTCCTCCTCTCTGTCTCCCCATCTGAACTTTCGCCCTGTTCTTCTTCTTGCCGAGCGGGCACCCATGTGACATCCATGGACGCATCATCATCATCAACCGCTTCACTTGTATCTGACAACTCAGCAAAGGAAGCAGCAGCGGGTACAACATCATCATCATCACACCGTACGTCCATGTGTGTAATGCTGCCTGCCTGAGACATATCCCTGCTATCTACATCCTCTGGCAATAATGGGTGCGCATCACTCATTTCTTTAAACGGATGTGTGAATAACTCCTCTGACATACCAAGTAAAGCGGCTGTGGTGCTAGTTTTGGTGGTGGCGGCAGGCGGGTGAGTGGTATCTTGAGAGGTGCCTGAAGCTAAGCTGGAGGAGGATGGTGCGTCAAGGTTCCGAGCGGAAGCTGTCGAAGATTGGGTGTCCTGTGTTAGCCAGTCAACTATGTCCTCAGAACTTTTCAAGTTCAGGGTACGTGGCCTCTGAAAACTGGGCATTATTCTAGGGTCAAAGGGAATCAAAGCACCACGACCACGATGGCCCCTGCGGGGTGGCCTGCCTCTGCCTGTCATTTTTTGGGGGATTAGTGGTACTATGCGTGCAAGCTACTGTGAGACCAGATATGAGTGGCAATGTGCAATGGCAGAGGTCTGCAGAGTACACGCTGTAGGACTGACACACCCGCTTGAAGACAACTAACTGCTATTAAATCTATAACAGTGAAAAAAAAAATTGTTTTTACATGCACGCTATTGTGACACCAGAAATAAGTGGCAATGTGCACTGGCAGAGAGAGGTTGGCAGAGTACATGCTGTAGGCCTGACACCCGCTTGAAGACAACTAACTGCTATTCAATCTATAACAGTGAAGAAAGTTTTTTGGTTTTAAATGCACGCTATTGTGGCACCAGATATGAGTGGCAACTGTCAAAGTACGCTGGCAGGGGTCTGCAGGGCACACGCTGAAGGCCTGAAACACCCGCTTTAAGGACACTGACTGCTATTAGCTTACACTGGAAAACTTTTTTTCTTTGTAAAAGCACGCTATAGAGACACCAGATATGAGTGGCAACTGTCAAAGTACACTGGCAGGGGTCTGCAGGGCACACGCTGAAGGAAGGCCTGACACACCCGCTTTAAGGACACTGACTGCTATTAGCTTACACTGGAAAACTTTTTTTCTTTGTAAAAGCACACTACAGAGACACCAGATATGAGTGGCAACTGTCAAAGTACACTGGCAGGGGTCTGCAGGGCACACGCTGAAGGCCTGAAACACCCGCTTTAAGGACACTGACTGCTATTAGCTTACACTGGAAACCTTTTTTTCTTTGTAAAAGCACGCTACAGAGACACCAGATATGAGTGGCAACTTTCAAAGTACACTGGCAGGGGTCTGCAGGGCACACGCTGAAGGAAGGCCTGACACACCCGCTTTAAGGACACTGACTGCTATTAGCTTACACTGGAAAACTTTTTTGCTTTGTAAAAGCATGCTACAGAGACACCAGATATGAGTGGCAACTGTCAAAGTACACTGGCAGGGGTCTGCAGGGCACACGCTGAAGGCCTGAAACACCCACTTTAAGGACACTGACTGCTATTAGCTTACACTGGAAAACTTTTTTTGCTTTGTAAAAGCACGCTACAGAGACACCAGATATGAGTGGCAACTGTCAAAGTACACTGGCAGGGGTCTGAAGGGCACACGCTGAAGGCCTGAAACACCCGCTTTAAGGACACTGACTGCTATTAGCTTACACTGGAAAACTTTTTTTCTTTGTAAAAGCACGCTATAGAGACACCAGATATGAGTGGTGGCACTGACTGGGCAAATGGGCACAGTATCCACTGTGAGCCTGACACAGAAGCTGGCAGGCAACTAACTGCTATTCAATCTATTACAGTGAAAAAAACATTTTTCTTTTTAAATGTCAAGCATAAGCTATTGTGAAAACAGATATGAGTGGTGGCACTGGGCAAATGGGCACAGTATCCACTGAGCCTGACACAGAAGCGGGCAGACAACTAACTGCTCTTCTTCAATCTATTACAGTGAAAAAATATGTTTTCTTTTTAAATGTCAAGCTTAAGCTATTGTGACACCAGCAGTGAGTGAGTGGTGGCACTGGGCAAATGGGCACAGTATGCACTGTGAGCCTGACACAGAAGCTGGCAGGCAGGCAACTGCAATTACATTACACACAAAAAAAAAAGCAGACTGATGTTCTAGCCCTAAAAAGGGTTTTTTGGGGTGCTGTTCTTACAGCAGAGATCAGATGAGTCCTTCAGGATTGTAGTGGACACTGAATACTCTAGCCTAGCTATCAATTTCCCTATCTAATCAGCAGCAGCTACACTTTCCCTCCTCTCACTAAGCATGCAGCTTCAGAATGAATCTAAAATGGATGCTGGGAGGGAAGTGGGAGGGTGTGGAAGGGAGGGTCTGCTGCTGATTTGCTGGAATGTGTCTGCTGACCGTGAGGCACAGGGTCAAAGTTTGCTCAATGATAACGAATAGGGGGCGGATCGAACCGCCCATGTGTTCTCCCGCGGCGGCGAACGCGAACACGCTTTGTTCGCTGGGAACTATTCGCCGGCGAACAGTTCGGTACATCACTACACACTATGCCGTTAAGGACTGAAATCCTGAAGCGCCTACAAGGCCCCCCCTGCTCAAGAAAGCACATGTACAGGTGCATCTGAAGTTTTCCAGTGAACATCTGAATGATCCAGAGGAGAACTGGGTGAAAGTGTCAAACATGGAGGTAGAAACATTATGCTTTCGGAGTACTTTTCTGCTAAGGGGACTATGAACGGGGCCATGTACCATCAAATCTTGGGTGAGAACCTCCTTCTCTCAGCCTGGGCATAGAAAATGGGTTGTGGATAGGTATTCCAGAATGACAATGACCCAAAACACACAGCCAAGGCAACAAGCACATTAAGGTCCTGGAGTGGCCAAGCCAGTCTCCAGATCTTAATCCCATGGAAAATCTGTGGAGCGAGCTGAAGGTTCGTGTTGCCAATGTCAGTCTCGAAACCCTAATGACTTGGAGAGGATCTGCAAAGAGGAGTGGGACAAAATCCCTCCTGAGATGTGTGAAAACCTGGTGGCCAACTACAAGAAATGTATGACCTCTGTGATTGCCAACAAGGGTTTTGCCACCAAGTACTAAGTTGAAGGGGTCAAATACTTATTTCACTCATTGACATGCAAATTAATTTATACCTTTTTTGACATGTGTTTTTCTGGATTTTTTTTTGTTATTCTGTCTCTCACTGTTAAAATACACCTCACATTAAATTATGGACTGATCATTTCTTTGTCAGTGGGCAAATGTTCAAAATCAGAAGGGGGTCAAATACCTTTTTCCCTCACTGTAACAGAATGACACAATCATAAAACAAAACATGGCAACAAAGAAAAAATTAAATGACCCCTGTTCAAAAGTCTGCATACCCTTAATTCTCAATAATGTGTATTGCCCCCTTTAGCACCAATGGCAGTGTGCAGTCTTTTGTAATAGTTGCCTATGAGGCCCCTACTTATTGCAGGTGGTATAGCTGCCCATTCATCTTGGCAAAGTGCCTCCATGTCATGCAAATTCTTTGGTCATCTTCATGAACCGCACGTTTCAGATATTCCCAGAGGTTCTTAATGATAATACGATCAGGACACTGTGATGGACACTCCAGAACCTTCCCCTTTTTCTGCTGTAACAACTTGTAGTGTCAACTTGGCCTTGTTCTTGAAATAAATAAAAATGGTGCAATATATTTTAGTTAATAACTTATAAAGTGCAAGTAACATCATCCAAACAAAGTGTTAACTTATAGACAGAGTTGAGTGAACCCGGACTGTAAAGTTGGGGTTCGTACCAAACTTGATGTTTTTTGGACCCTGGACCCGAACACGGACATGGAGTTCGGTTTTCGACGATTTAATGACGCGTTTTCAAAGCCTGCAGGGGGCCAATCAACAAGCATTTGACTTGTGTGCCCTTAGAAGCCATCACAGCCATGCCTACTAATGGCATGGCTGTGATTGGCGAGTGCAGAATGTGACCCAGCCTCTATATATAAGCTGGAGTCGCGTAGTGCCGCACGCACATGAGCTCTTATTAGTGTAGAGAGAGGACGCTGCCGCTTTTAGGGACAGATTAGGAAAGAATTCTGCAAACTAGTACATTAGTGGGGTGCACTTCCTATCTGAGAGTCAAATAGAAGCGTCAAATACTGCTGTCACATTGCAGTTTTAAAACTTAAACATTTTTGGGTGCTAAAAAGTACATTAGTGGGGTGTACTTCATATCTGAGAGTCAAATAGAAGCATCAAATACTGCTGTCAAATTGCAGTTTTAAAACTTAATTTTTTTGGGTGCTAAAAAGTACATTAGTGGGGTGCACGTCGTATCTGAGAGTCAAATAGAAGCGTCAATACTGCTGTCACATTGGAGTTTTAAAACTTACATTTTTTGGGGTGCTAAAAAGTACATTAGTGGGGTGCACTTCATATCAGAGAGTCAAATAGAAGCGTCAAATAGTGCACTTACAGCGCAGTTGTAAACATTCTTATTTTCTGGGTGCTAATCTGCTAAATAGTACATTTTGGGGCCTGCTCTTCTTATCTGAGAGTCAAATCGAAGCGTCTAATAGTACGCTTACAGCGCAGTTGTAATAATTAAAATTTTCTGGGTGCTAATCTGCTAAATAGTCCATTTTGGGGCCTGCTCTTCATATCTGAGAGTCAAATAGAAGCGTAAAATAGTGCGCTTACAGCGCAGTTGTAAACATTCTAATTGTTTTGCTTCTAATCTGCTAAATAGTACATTTTGGGGCCTGCTCTTCATGTCTGAGAGTCAAATCGAAGAGTCTAATAGTGCACTTACAGCGCAGTTGTAAACATTCTTATTTTCTGGGTGCTAATCTGCTAAATAGTACACTTTGGAGCCTGCTCTTCATATCTGAGAGTCAAATAGAAGCGTCAAATAGTGCGCTTACAGCTCAGTTGTAAACATTCTAATTATTTTGATTGTAATCTGCTTAATAGTACATTTTGGGGCCTGCTTTTCATATCTGAGAGTCAAATCAAAGCGTCTAATAGTGCGCTTACAGCACAGTTGTAAAAATTCTAATTTTCTGGTTTCTTATCTGCTAAATAGTACATTTTGGAGCCTGCTCTTCATATCTGAGAGTCAAATCGAAGCGTCTAATAGTGCGCTTACAGCGTAGTTGTAAAAATTCTAATTTTCTGGGTGCTAATCTGCTAAATAGTACATTTTGGGGCCTGCTCTTCATATCTGAGAGTCAAATAGAAGTGTCTAATAGTGCGCTTACAGCGCAGTTGTAAACATTCTAATTGTTTTGCTTCTAATCTGCTAAATAGTACATTTTGGGGCATGCTCTTCATATTTGAGAGTCAAAGCGAAGCGTCTAATAGTGCGCTTAGAGCGCAGTTGTAAAAATTCTAATTTTCTGGTTTCTTATCTGCTAAATAGTACATTTTGGAGCCTGCTCTTCATATCTGAGAGTATAAATCGAAGCGTCTAATAGTGCGCTTACAGCGCAGTTGTAAAAATTCTAATTTTCTGGGTGCTAATCTGCTAAATAGTACATTTTGGGGCCTGCTCATCATATCTGAGAGTCAAATAGAAGTGTCTAATAGTGCGCTTACAACGCAGTTGTAAACATTCTAATTGTTTTGCTTCTAATCTGCTAAATAGTACATTTTGGGGCCTGCTCTTCTTATTTGAGAGTCAAAGCGAAGCGTCTAATAGTGCGCTTAGAGCACAGTTGTAAAAATTCTAATTTTCTGGTTTCTTATCTGCTAAATAGTACATTTTGGAGCCTGCTCTTCATATCTGAGAGTCAAATCGAAGCGTCTAATAGTGCGCTTACAGCGCAGTTGTAAAAATTCTAATTTTCTGGGTGCTAATCTGCTAAATAGTACATTTTGGGGCCTGCTCTTCATATCTGAGAGTCAAATAGAAGTGTCTAATAGTGCGCTTACAACGCAGTTGTAAACATTCTAATTGTTTTGCTTCTAATCTGCTAAATAGTCAATTTTGGGGCGTGCTCTTCATATCTGAGAGTCAAATCGAAGCGTCAAATAGTGCGCTTACAGCGCAGTTGTAAACATTCTAATTGTTTTGCTTCTAATCTGCTAAATAGTACATTTTGGGGTCTGCTCTTCATGTCTGAGAGTCAAATCGAAGAGTCTAATAGTGCACTTACAGCGCAGTTGTAAACATTCTTATTTTCTGGGTGCTAATCTGCTAAATAGCACATTTTGGAGCCTGCTCTTCATATCTGAGAGTCAAATAGAAGCGTCAAATAGTGCGCTTACAGCTCAGTTGTAAACATTCTAATTATTTTGATTGTAATCTGCTTAATAGTACATTTTGGGGCCTGCTTTTCATATCTGAGAGTCAAATCAAAGCGTCTAATAGTGCGCTTACAGCACAGTTGTAAAAATTCTAATTTTCTGGTTTCTTATATGCTAAATAGTACATTTTGGAGCCTGCTCTTCATATCTGAGAGTCAAATCGAAGCGTCTAATAGTGCGCATCCAGCGCAGTTGTAAAAATTAAAATTTTCTGGGTGCTAATCTGCTAAATAGTACATTTTGGGGCTTGCTCTTCATATCTAAGAGTCAAATAGAAGTGTCTAATAGTGCACTTACAGCGCAGTTGTAAACATTCTAATTGTTTTGCTTCTAATCTGCTAAATAGTACATTTTGGGGCCTGCTCTTCATATTTGAGAGTCAAAGCGAAGCGTGTAATAGTGCGCTTAGAGCGCAGTTGTAAAAATTCTAATTTTCTGGGTGCTAATCTGCTAAATAGTACATTTTGGGGCCTGCTCTTCATATCTGAGAGTCAAATCGAAGCGTCTAATAGTGCGCTTGCAGCGCAGTTGTAAACATTTTAATTATTTTCTGCTAATCTGCTAAATAGTACATTTTGGGGCCTGCTCTTCATATCTGAGAGTAAAATCGAAGCGTCTAATATTGCGCTTACAGCGCAGTTGTAAAAATTCTAATTTTCTGGGTGCGAATATGCTAAATAGTAAATTTTGAGGCCTGCTCTTCATATCTGAGAGTCAAATAGAAGTGTCTAATAGTGCGCTTACAGCGCAGTTGTAAAAATTCTTATTTTCTGGGTTCTAATCTGCTAAATAGTACATTTTGGGGCCTGCTCTTCATATCTGAGAGTCAAATAGAAGCGTCAGATGGTGCGCTTACAGCGCAGTTGTAAACATTCTAATGGTTATGCTGCTAATCTGCTAAATAGTAAATTTTGGGGCCTGCTCTTCATAGCTGAGAGTCAAATCAAAGCGTCTAATAGTGCGCTTACAGCGCAGTTGTAAAAATTCTAATTTTCTTGTTTCTTATCTGCTAAATAGTACATTTTGGAGCCTGCTCTTCATATCTGAGAGTCAAATCCAAGCGTCTAATAGTGCGCTTACAGCGCAGTTGTAAAAATTCTAATTTTCTGGGTGCTAATCTGCAAAATAGCACATTTTGGGGCCTGCTCTTCATATCTGCGAGTCAAATAGAAGTGTCTAATAGTGCGCTTACAGCACAGTTGTAAACATTCTAATTGTTTTGCTTCTAATCTGCTAAATAGTACATTTTGGGGCCTGCTCTTCATATTTGAGAGTCAAAGCGAAACGTCTAATAGTGCGCTTAGAGCGCAGTTGTAAAAATTCTAATTTTCTGGGTGGTAATCTGCTATATAGTACATTTTGGGGCCTGCTCTTCATATCTGAGAGTCAAATCGAAGCGTCTAATAGTGCGCTTACAGCGCAGTTGTAAACATTTTAATAATTTTGCTGCTAATCTGCTAAATAGTAAATTTTGGGGCCTGCTCTTCATATCTGAGAGTAAAATCGAAGCGTCTAATATTGCGCTTACAGCGCAGTTGTAAAAATTCTAATTTTCTGGGTGCTAAGATGCTAAATAGTAAATTTTGAGGCCTGCTCTTCATATCTGAGAGTCAAATAGACGTGTCTAATAGTGTGCTTACAGCGCAGTTGTAAAAATTCTTATTTTCTGGGTTCTAATCTGCTAAATAGTACATTTTGGGGCCTGCTCTTCATATCTGAGAGTCAAATAGAAGCGTCAAATAGTGCGCTTACAGCGCAGTTGTAAACATTCTAATGGTTATGCTGCTAATCTGCTAAATAGTAGATTTTGGGGCCTGCTCTTCATATCTGAGAGTCAAATAGAAGCATCAAATACTTCGCTTACAGCGCAGTTGTAAACATTCTTATTTTCTGGGTGCTAAACTGCTAAATAGTACATTTTGGAGCCTACTCTTCATATCTGAGAGTCAAATCGAGGCGTCAAATAGTGTGCTTACAGCGCAGTTGTAAATATTCTTATTTTCTGGGTTCTAATCTGCTAAATAGTACATTTTGGGGCCTGCTTTTCATATCTGAGAGTCAAATCAAAGCGTCTAATAGTGCGCTTACAGCACAGTTGTAAAAATTCTAATTTTCTGGTTTCTAATATGCTAAATAGTACATTTTGGAGCCTGCTCTTCATATCTGAGAGTCAAATCGAAGCGTCTAATAGTGCGCATCCAGCGCAGTTGTAAAAATTCAAATTTTCTGGGTGCTAATCTGCTAAATAGTACATTTTGGGGCTTGCTCTTCATATCTGAGAGTCAAATAGAAGTGTCTAATAGTGCGCTTACAGCGCAGTTGTAAACATTCTAATTGTTTTGCTTCTAATCTGCTAAATAGTACATTTTGGGGCCTGCTCTTCATATTTGAGAGTCAAAGCGAAGCGTGTAATAGTGCGCTTAGAGCGCAGTTGTAAAAATTCTAATTTTCTGGGTGCTAATCTGCTAAATAGTACATTTTGGGGCCTGCTCTTCATATCTGAGAGTCAAATCGAAGCGTCTAATAGTGCGCTTACAGCGCAGTTGTAAACATTTTAATTAGTTTGCTGCTAATCTGCTAAATAGTACATCTTGGGGCCTGCTCTTCATATCTGAGAGTAAAATCGAAGCGTCTAATATTGCGCTTACAGCGCAGTTGTAAAAATTCTAATTTTCTGGGTGCGATTTTGCTAAATAGTAAATTTTGAGGCCTGCTCTTCATATCTGAGAGTCAAATAGAAGTGTCTAATAGTGCGCTTACAGCGCAGTTGTAAAAATTCTTATTTTCTGGGTTCTAATCTGCTAAATAGTACATTTTGGGGCCTGCTCTTCATATCTGAGAGTCAAATAGAAGCGTCAGATGGTGCGCTTACAGCGCAGTTGTAAACATTCTAATGGTTATGCTGCTAATCTGCTAAATAGTAAATTTTGGGGCCTGTTCTTCATAGCTGAGAGTCAAATCAAAGCGTCTAATAGTGCGCTTACAGCGCAGTTGTAAAAATTCTAATTTTCTTGTTTCGTATCTGCTAAATAGTACATTTTGGAGCCTGCTCTTCATATCTGAGAGTCAAATCCAAGCGTCTAATAGTGCGCTTACAGCGCAGTTGTAAAAATTCTAATTTTCTGGGTGCTAATCTGCAAAATAGCACATTTTGGCGCCTGCTCTTCATATCTGCGAGTCAAATAGAAGTGTCTAATAGTGCGCTTACAGCACAGTTGTAAACATTCTAATTGTTTTGCTTCTAGTCTGCTAAATAGTACATTTTGGGGCCTGCTCTTCATATTTGAGAGTCAAAGCGAAGCGTCTAATAGTGCGCTTAGAGCGCAGTTGTAAAAATTCTAATTTTCTGGGTTCTAATCTGCTAAATAGTACATTTTGGGGCCTGCTCTTCATATCTGAGAGTCAAATCGAAGCGTCTAATAGTGCGCTTACAGCGCAGTTGTAAACATTTTAATTATTTTGCTGCTAATCTGCTAAATAGTAAATTTTGGGGCCTGCTCTTCATATCTGAGAGTAAAATCGAAGCGTCTAATAATGCGCTTACAGCGCAGTTGTAAAAATTCGAATTTTCTGGGTGCTAAGATGCTAAATAGTAAATTTTGAGGCCTGCTCTTCATATCTGAGAGTCAAAGCGAAGCGTCTAATAGTGCGCTTAGAGCGCAGTTGTAAAATTCTAATTTTCTGGGTGGTAATCTGCTATATAGTACATTTTGGGGCCTGCTCTTCATATCTGAGAGTCAAATCGAAGCGTATAATAGTGCGCTTACAGCGCAGTTGTAAACATTTTAATTATTTTGCTGCTAATCTGCTAAATAGTACATTTTGGGGCCTGCTCTTCATATCTGAGAGTAAAATCGAAGCGTCTAATATTGCGCTTACAGCGCAGTTGTAAAAATTCTAATTTTCTGGGTGCTAAGATGCTAAATAGTACATTTTGAGGCCTGCTCTTCATATCTGAGAGTCAAATAGACGTGTCTAATAGTGTGCTTACAGCGCAGTTGTAAAAATTCTTATTTTCTGGGTTCTAATCTGCTAAATAGTAAATTTTGGGGCCTGCTCTTCATATCTGAGAGTCAAATAGAAGCGTCAAATAGTGCGCTTACAGCGCAGTTGTAAACATTCTAATGGTTATGCTGCTAATCTGCTAAATAGTAGATTTTGGGGCCTGCTCTTCATATCTGAGAGTCAAATAGAAGCATCAAATAGTACGCTTACAGCGCAGTTGTAAACATTCTTATTTTCTGGGTGCTAAACTGCTAAATAGTACATTTTGGAGCCTACTCTTCATATCTGAGAGTCAAATAGAAGTGTCTAATAGTGCGCTTACAGCGCAGTTGTAAAAATTCTTATTTTCTGGGTTCTAATCTGCTAAATAGTACATTTTGGGGCCTGCTCTTCATATTTGAGAGTCAAATAGGAGCGTAAGATGGTGCGCTTACAGCTCAGTTGTAAACATTCTAATAGTTTTGCTGCTAATCTGCTAAATAGTAAATTTTGTGGCCTGCTCTTCATATCTGAGAGTCAAATCGATGCGTCTAATAGTACGCTTACAGCGCAGTTGTAAAAATTCTTATTTTCTGGGTGCTAATCTGCTAAATAGTACATTTTGGAGCCTGCTCTTCATATCTGAGTCAAATAGAAGCATCAAATAGTGCGCTTACAGCGCAGTTGTAAACATTCTTATTTTCTGGGTGCTAATCTGCTAAATAGTACATTTTAGGGCCTGCTCTTCATATCTGAGAGTCAAATCGAAGCGTCTAATAGTGCGCCTACAGCGCAGTTGTAAACATTCTAATTGTTTTGCTGCTAATCTGCTAAATAGTAAATTTTGGGGCCTGTTCTTCATATATGAGAGTCAAATCGAAGCGTCTAATCGTGCGCTTACAGCACAGTTGTAAAAATTCGTATTTTCTCGGTGCTAAACTGCTGAATAGTACATTTTGGGGCGTGCACTTCATATTTGAGAGTCAAATAGGAGCGTCAAATAGTGCGCTTACAGCGCAGTTGTAAAAATTGTAATTTTTCTGGGTGCTAATCTGCTAAATAGTACATTTTGGGGCCTACTCTTCATATCTGAGAGTCAAATAGAGGCGTCAAATAGTCCGCTTACAGTGCAGTTGTAAAAATTTTAATTTTTCTGGGTGCTAATCTGCTAAATAGTACATTTTGGGGCCTACTCTTCATATCTGAGAGTCAAATAGAAGCATCAAATAGTGCGCTTACAGCGCAGTTGTAAACATTCAAATTGTTTTGCTGCTAATATGCTAAATAGTACATTTTGGGGCCTACTCTTCATATCTGAGAGTCAAATCAAAGCGTCTAATAGTGCGGTTACTGCGCAGTTGTAAAAATTCTTATTTTCTGGGTGCTAATATGCTAAATAGTACATTTTGGGGCCTACTCTTCATATCTGAGCGTCAAATCAAAGTGTCTAACTGTGCACTTACAGCGCAATTGTAAAAATTCTAATTTTCTGGGTTCTAATCTGCTAAATAGTACATTTTAGGGCCTGCACTTCATATCTGAGAGTCAAATAGAAGCGTCAAATAGTGCGCTTACAGCGCAGTTGTAAACATTCTAATTGTTTTGCTGCTAATCTGCTAAATAGTAAATTTTGGGGCCTGCTCTTCATATCTGAGAGTCAAATCGAAGCGTCTAATAGTACGCTTACAGCGCAGTTGTAAAAATTCTTATTTTCTGGGTGCTAATCCGCTAAATAGTACATTTTGGAGCCTGCTCTTCATATCTGAGAGTCAAATAGAAGTGTCAAATAGTGCGCTTACAGCGCAGTTGTAAACATTCTTATTTTCTTTGTGCTAAATAGTACATTTGGGGTTTGCACTTCATATCTGGTGTATGTGTGCAACACTGGCTAGTTACCGCTTTTCAAAAAAGTCTAAAGACAAATAAATGTTGCCTATGGTGCAGGTAGTATAGAAGGCAAGACTGAGACAAATCATTCGGGTTACGTTTGCCTGTTGACATGTTAATTATCTTAGACCATTAAAATTCAATAATCAATGAAAAAACGCACTGGTGTCATACAAAAATATGTATTATAGACAAGTTAAAAACAAGACTACAAGTCATGCTGTAACACAATTAAACAAGTTTTAAAATATGTACGGGCCAACCAGTCACTGTAAAAACAAAGTTTTACTGGTTACATTCATGATTACACACTCTAGTGAACAGGACCTTCATGTAGTGTGTTTTTTTTTCTAATCATACAGCATCCTTTCATGTGCTTTTCAGATGTCATATTGTTAATTACCAATTTTTGTTTAGCCTGATTTTTTTTTTAACCCCTTAACACCGCAGCCAAATGTACAAGTTGTGAATGAAACAAAACGTAAACAAAACCTGGCATTTGCGCTATATGTCTGTCCAACCGTAATTCACCTCTTTCATATTAAATGCACCCCCCCTTATTATATATCATTTTATTCAGGGGTGTGACGGAACCATCTGTCTGTCTAGTACTCTTGTGGATTCGGCTATTTTAGGCCATCCGTCTAAAGGACTGACTTGGGATGTTATAAAGTATGTTTTACCGTTCCAGCCTGTTTTCCAGCCGTTCGCCTCGTTTCGCACGAACTCCCTGTCTAACATATGGGTGGCCGCCATCTTGGGACTGTTGCACGTGTTCGCGGCCATCTTGTGTACGAACAGCGGTGTTTGCCTGTGAACGCGTGGAACTAAAAACGGATACCCAAACAGGCGAACACCGCTGAGACCTCCATACACCCAGAAGTTTGTGTTGGAACAACCGAACGACGAGCCATTCGGTAGTTACTTGTAATCAGCTATGGGGAATCCAGCGAACTCGGAGACAGTTGTGGATGATAAGGATTTCGTGTGATTTTAACCGGCGAACGGAGACCGACTGCAGGGCCGAAACTTGTGGAACTCTTTTCGGCTAGAAGATCCGTGCAGTCGGTCAAAACTTCAATCGTCCATAACTCCCGAACCCCTTAACCGAATGGGCTAAGATTTGGACAGAGTGTTCCCCTAACCAAGACCTTTCAAGCGGTGCTGGACTCAAGGGTGTACCCCCTGGTTTTGGGGTACATCCATAACTGGGGTGAATTATTGTACAGTTTAATTGTGTTATGTGATTATCTGAGGGGAGGAGAGGTGGGGGTGTTACCCTGTGTATAATTGGTTATTTTCATCCTCCCCCTGGGAGTGCCCTGTGTGTGCCTTTTCCTAATAAAAAGCAGGCTGGATGTTCCAGTCCTCAGATCTTGTTTTGACCCTCAACACGGAGCTTCAGTCTCGTTATTGGGGGGGATTCTTATTTACGCTCAAGGACTATTATTGGGAACTTATGCCGTTTGGTGGATATCGTTACTCGAGAGATTACTACTTCCCCTGGTTATGGTTCGTGGATTATACAGAATACGAACAAGGACTTGATACGGTGAGAGGGGAAGGTAGACTAAACAGTGACTTACTTATTAAGACAAAAGGTGTCTTAACAATTGGTGGCAAGCGACGGGATGAATCCCACAACACAGAAGGAAAGAAATGCAGTATGAACAGTTAAGACGTGCTACTCTTAAGGACATAATAGAACGCCGAGGTCGATCAGCAAGCAATTTAAAGAAACGAGAAATTATTGCTTTGCTAAGGGAAATGGATGCAACACAGGGAACGGAGAACGCTAATGTGCCCAGCAGTTTGGATTTAACACCCGAGGAGATACAATTTAACCGGGCAGTGCAAATAAGGCTGGCACACTTTGGCCCCAACCCCTCAGCAGACATTGTGGAACGTGTGCAAGCTGCAGTAGCAGCACACCAAGCGCTCCAAGGAAGGGGAGCTGCAGCAGCAGAGGTACCCAATAACGATTCCGGAAGGAAAAAGGTACCATTTGCTGCATTCAAAAACTTTATTGAAAATGAAGGAGAGATCGATGGGTTTCTGGCCGATTTTGAGAGGCAGTGTGCCCTCCATCAGGTACCCACAGACCAATGGGTCACCATCCTCTCTGGGAAATTATCCGGCCGGGCTAGTGATGCATTTCGGGCCATCCCAGAGGAGGAGATCACCAGCTACCGGGCAGTGAAGGATGCGCTTCTAGCCAGGTATGCGGTGACCCCAGAAGTTTACAGACGGCGCTTCAGGGAAACCAACAAACAAAGTGGCGATTTGTATGTGGAATGGGCCTGCAGAGTTCACCGTACTGCAACCCACTGCATGGCAGGATGCCAAGCAGTATCGGGGGAAGAGGTACTACAGGTATTCTTACTGGAACACTGTTTCGAGAAATTGCCTACCGGGGTTCGGGAGTGGATCAGAGATAGAAAACCCTCTACCCTACCCGAGGCGGCCCGGTTGGCAGACGAATATACTGATGCTCGCAAACTGGACAGTACCGTGGTTAAAGTTCCGACCAGAGTGGAATACCGACCAGCAGCCCCTCCGATTTCAACAACCTACCAACCCCCAGTGCATCGCAGCCCAGTAGTACCACCGTCCAATAATTATGTACAGCCATCCAAATTTAATGCCCGGGATTATTCCCAACCCATCCGGTGCTTTCTGTGCAAACAGTTGGGACACAAGCGCCCGGAGTGTCCGCTGAACCAAGCTAACCAAGCTCAGTCCTGGAGGAGAGCAGCCAACCCGAATCAGCGACCACCACAGCCTGCTGCTCACTGTGTAGAACAGGAGGAATTCTGGGGTATCTTGCACGAAGCCGACCCGGTGCAAGCCGCCCATCAGGACAATCGCCAGCAACACCGGCAGACTGTGAAACTAAATGGCCGAGTGGTAAATGGACTTAGAGACACAGGAGCCACCATGACACTGCTCCAAAAGAACTTGGTCTCAGAACACCAGCACACCGGAGACACAGTAGCCGTGAGGGTAGCAGGGGGAGCCGTATTCCGGTTACCTGTTGCCCGTGTTCACCTGGACTGGGGAGTGGGCGCTAGACACGTGGATGTTGGGGTTATGAAAGACTTGCCCGCTGATGTGCTTCTTGGTAATGATTTGGCCCCTTTGGTTTCGGCCTATGCTCCAATGGGTCCCTTGGACGTTAACCCAGTGACTACTCGCTCTCAGACCCGTGCCTCTGGAACCAGCCCACCTGCCGAGGAGGCCCAGGTAAGACCCTTTTCCCCGACTGACACCTTAGCTCAGACCCCCTTACGTTGGGATTCCCCAGAGGAGTTTGGGAGGGAAACCCGGGCAGATCCTACCTTACAAAAGTACAGGGACAGAGCAGACGCTGGAGAAGAAGGGATAGACGGAGAGCGGTATAAGTGGGTGGGGGACAGGCTATACAGAATCCCGAAACCTTCCCAGAAAAAGATAGCCCCTCCGCAGAACCACCAGCTGGTGGTACCCGCGAAATACCGGCAGGAGCTTCTGCGGATAGGGCACGATGTCCCTTTAGCAGGACATCTAGGGTCACGTCGCACAGCCTATAGGATCTCCCAGAATTTCTTTTGGCCCAACTTCAACCAGGCTGTACGGATATATTGCAGTACTTGTGACACATGTCAATGGGTAGGAAAACGGGGGGACCACCCTAAGGCTAAACTATCAGCGATGCCTATTATAGGGGAGCCCTTTTCCCGCATAGCTGTTGACATTGTGGGTCCACTGGCCAGGGCTAGTCCATCAGGCAAGAAGTATATTCTTACTGTAGTGGACTATGCCACTCGCTATCCAGAGGCAGTAGCGCTGTCGAACATAGAGGCAGAGACAGTTGCTGATGCCCTGGTGAGGATTTTTACCCGGGTTGGGTTCCCTAAAGAGATCCTCTCCGACCAGGGAACCCAATTTACTGCGGTGCTCACCCAGCAGCTGTGGAAAGTATGTGGCATTAAACCCTTGCTTAGCTCGCCTTACCATCCACAGACTAACGGTCTCTGCGAGCGTTTTAACGGTACCCTCAAGCAGATGCTGAGGACCTTTACGGACACTTGCAGGGACTGGGAGAGATTCTTGCCGCACCTTCTTTTTTCATACCGGGAGGTGCCCCAGGAATCTACTGGGTTCTCCCCTTTTGAGTTACTGTATGGGAGACGGGTCCGCGGACCCCTAGATCTCATCCGGGGACACTGGGAAGGGGAGACCGAGCAAGAAGGGACCCCCATAGTACCATATGTTCTGGAACTTCGGGACCGCATGGAGAAACTGTCCCTGATGGTAAGGGAGAATCTCCGGGCGGCCCAGGGGAAACAGAAGAGATGGTACGATCAGGGTGCCCGACAGCGAGCCTTCCAGGTGGGGCAAAAAGTATTAGTGCTCAAACCTGTGAAGGCCAACAAGATGCAAGCCTCTTGGCAAGGCCCGTACAGAATAGTGGCGCAGATCTGCGATACTACCTATTTGATAGCCAGCTGTTCCGACGAAAGGGTCCAGAGATCCTTTCATGTGAACATGCTGAAAGAGTATCAAGAACGACCTGAGAACATTGCAGTTGTATGTGCCCCAGCTGCAGATGACCCGGAGAATTTGTCTCTCCCTGATCTATTAGAAAGGGACCCCCAGACTGACCTCACCTCCCTCGTACAGTTAGGAGACAGGTTAAACCCCACAGAAAAGATCCAAGCGAAACAGTTGTTATGGGAGAAGCAAGCAACTTTTTCCCAGGAGCCAGGTTACACCCACCTCGCTATACACAAGGTAGAGACCCCCGGACAGACCCCCTTACGACAGCCGCCCTACCGTATCCCTGAAGCAGTCCGAGATGGAATGCGGAAGGAGATACAGGAGATGACCCAGCTTGGGGTCATCGAACCCTCTGACAGCCCTTGGGCTTCACCTGTAGTCCTAGTACCGAAGAAAGATGGGACCACCCGGTTCTGTGTGGACTACAGGCGACTCAACGAGCGGACTACCACTGACGCCTACCCGATGCCCCGGGTAGACGAATTATTGGATCGTATTGCCAGGGGACGTTATCTGACCACCATAGACCTATGTAAGGGCTACTGGCAGATTCCCCTGGCCGAGGATGCTATCCCCAAGTCGGCCTTCGTCACCCCATTCGGCCTGTACCAATTTAGGGTCATGCCTTTTGGGATGAAGAATGCCCCGGCTACTTTCCAACGGATGGTGGATAGACTCCTGGATGGCTTCCAAGAATTTGCCTGTGCATACTTGGATGACATAGCGATCTATAGTGGGTCCTGGGAGGAACACCTGGTACACATAGGGGTAGTGCTGGATAAGATCCGGGCCGCTGGCCTGACATTGAAGCCAGAAAAGTGCCATGTAGGTATGGCAGAGGTACAGTACCTGGGTCACCGAGTGGGATGTGGGAACCAGAGACCAGAGCCCGCCAAAGTAGAAGCGGTGGCTAACTGGCCCACACCCACTACTAAGACCCAGGTATTGGCCTTCTTAGGGACAGCGGGGTACTACCGACGTTTCGTTCCTGACTACAGCTCTATTGCTAAGCCCCTGACAGATCTGACGAAAAAGAATTTGCCTAAGCAGGTCCTGTGGTCCCCGGCTTGTGAAGCTGCGTTCCAGGCACTGAAGCAAGCTCTCGTGAATGCCCCTATCTTGGCTGCCCCAGTCCCTAACAAACGCTTTCTCGTTCACACAGATGCTTCCATGTATGGACTGGGGGCTGTGTTAAGCCAAGTTGGGGAAGATGGAGGAGAGCATCCTGTCGCATACCTCAGCCGAAAATTACTACCCCGAGAAGTGAGTTATGCGGCAGTTGAAAAAGAATGTTTAGCCCTAGTCTGGGCATTGAAAAAGTTAAGTCCCTACTTGTATGGGCAAGAATTTTCCCTTGTAACAGACCATAACCCCCTCGTTTGGCTTAACCGGGTCTCAGGCGACAATGGGAGACTGCTGAGATGGAGCTTGGCATTACAACCGTACAATTTTACTATTAGCTACAGACCCGGTAAGCTGAACGGAAATGCGGATGGCTTATCACGACAGACCGACATATCCACCACCTCGTAAGTCCGGACATCCCCAAGTTGACCCGCCACAGGGTCAAGCCGGGTCTGCCGGAGTGTTCCACAAGGGGGGAGCCGTGTGACGGAACCATCCGTCTGTCTAGTACTCTTGTGGATTCGGCTATTTTAGGCCATCCGTCTAAAGGACTGATTTGGGATGTTATAAAGTATGTTTTACCGTTCCAGCCTGTTTTCCAGCCGTTCGCCTCGTTTCGCACGAACTCCCTGTCTAACATATGGGTGGCCGCCATCTTGGGACTGTTGCACGTGTTCGCGGCCATCTTGTGTACGTACAGCGGTGTTTGCCTGTGAACGCGTGGAACTAAAAACGGATACCCAAACAGGCGAACACCGCTGAGACCTCCATACACCCAGAAGTTCGTGTTGGAACAACCGAACGACGAGCCATTCGGTAGTTACTTGTAATCAGCTATGGGGAATCCAGCGAACTCGGAGACAGTTGTGGATGATAAGGATTTCGTGTGATTTTAACCGGCGAACGGAGACCGACTGCAGGGCCGAAACTTGTGGAACTCTTTTCGGCTAGAAGATCCGTGCAGTCGGTCAAAACTTCAATCGTCCATAACTCCCGAACCCCTTAACCGAATGGGCTAAGATTTGGACAGAGTGTTCCCCTAACCAAGACCTTTCAAGCGGTGCTGGACTCAAGGGTGTACCCCCTGGTTTTGGGGTACATCCATAACTGGGGTGAATTATTGTACAGTTTAATTGTGTTATGTGATTATCTGAGGGGAGGAGAGGTGGGGGTGTTACCCTGTGTATAATTGGTTATTTTCATCCTCCCCCTGGGAGTGCCCTGTGTGTGCCTTTTCCTAATAAAAAGCAGGCTGGATGTTCCAGTCCTCAGATCTTGTTTTGACCCTCAACACGGAGCTTCAGTCTCGTTATTGGGGGGGATTCTTATTTACGCTCAAGGACTATTATTGGGAACTTATGTCGTTTGGTGGATATCGTTACTCGAGAGATTACTACTTCCCCTGGTTATGGTTCGTGGATTATACAGAATACGAACAAGGACTTGATACGGTGAGAGGGGAAGGTAGACTAAACAGTGACTTACTTATTAAGACAAAAGGTGTCTTAACAAGGGGAAACAGGGCTTTCATTTAACATCAAATATTTAGCTATGAAACATAATTTAATATGAAAAAAATGGGAGAAAATAAGATTTTTTTTTATTTTTTTCGTTCTACATGACATTTTAACTGTCAATGTCATAATACTGTTTGCTTTTACTGCAATAAAATACACATATTTGTATTCAGCAAAGTCTCACATGTAAAACAGTACCCCCTATGTACAGGTTTTATGGTGTTTTGGGAAGTTACAGGGTCAAATATAGCGTGTTACATTTGAAATTGAAATTCGCCAGATTGGTTACGTTGCCTTTGAGACTGTATAGTAGCCCAGGAAATAAATTTACACCCATAATGGCATACCATTTGCAATAGTAGACGACCCAAGGTATTGCAAATGGGGTATGTCCAGTCTTTTTTAGTAGCCATTTGGTCACAAACACTGGCCAAAGTTAGCGTTCGTATTTGTTTGTGTGTGAAAAATGCAAAAACCGCCAATTTTGGCCAGTGTTTGACTAAGTGGCTACTAAAACAGACTGGACATACCCCATTTGCAATACCTTGGGTTGTCTACTATTGCAAATGGTATGCCATCATAGGGGTAATTTTCATTTTTGGGCTACCATAGGGTCATAAAGGCAACGTAAGCAATCTGGCGAATTTTAATGTGAAAAAAATTAAACACAAGCCTTATATTTGACGCTGTAATTTTTGAAAACACCATAAAACCTGTACATGAGGGGTACTGTTGTACTCAGGAGACTTCGCTGAACACAAATATTTGTGTTTCAAAACAGTAAAAAGTATTGCAGCAATAATATCGTCCCTGTAAGTGCTGTTTGTGCGTGAAAAATGCAAAAAACGTCACTTTTACTGGCGATATCATGGTTGTAATACATTTTACTGTTTTGAAACACTAATATTTGTGTTCAGCGAAGTCTCCCGAGTAAAACAGTACCCCCCATGTACAGGTTTTATGGTGTCTTGGAAAGTTATAGGGTTAAATATAGTGCTAGCAAATTAAATTCCCTATACTTTCGGCATGGGTGGTCAGGCAGGTCCCGCTAATTGTAATTAATTAGGATACCTAATTATGTAAAATTATTACATAAATATATGTGTAGAATTAATATATGTATATATATACATATGTGTATATATACGTATATATATATATATATTTTTTTTTTAATATTTTTATTTATATATAGGTATATATATAGTGATATATACGTATATATTTATGTATATAGATATATATATTATTTCGTTCTACGTGTATTTTGATATAAATATATATATATTAATATCACAATACAGTTGGAACGAAATAAAACACATCTATATATTTTTTAATATTTTATTTTTAATTATTTTTTTAATTTTATTTTTTTACGTATTTACATATTTTTTTTTATATTATTTATAAATATATATATAACAATAATTATATATATATTTAATCAGTATCAGTCTACGTGTAATTTGATATTAATATATATATATAATTATATATATATTAATATTAAAATACACCTAGACGGTGTATGTGTGTGTATGTATATGTGTATATATATACTTAGATCATATATATATAATATATATATATATGATCTAAGTATTAATTTTTTTTTTTACACTTTTAACATTATTTTTATTTTATTTTCAGCCAGCAGGGGGACCAACTGTCATTACAGTTGGTCCCCCTGCTGGCAATACAGAAGCCAGCTATCCCGGCCATGTGATTGTGAGGTCCTCGCAAGGACCTCACTCTCACATGACCGGGAGGGACCGGAGGAGGAAGATGTGCCGCGGGGGGGCTCCCTGGGAGTCCCCCCAACCGCGATCGCCGGCGTGGGACCGCCGGCGACCGGGTAAGTTACTAAAAAACGGAGGGCGTACTATTACGCCCTGCGGCGTTTAGAGCCGCTTTTAAAAGGACGTAATAGTACGCCCTCCGGACTTAAAGGGTTAAAGTGAAAAATAAGTGTTATTGTGATCGCTTCATATACAGAAGCATTAATATACATTTCTATATTGTGTAAAGACACAACTACAAAGTTAAAAACCAAACACCAAAACAACGTGCCAGACAACCTACCTGTGCATGGCTTGTGTGATACAATAAGTCTACAACTTAAAAATGCAATAACCCACAGAAGATGGGCGAGAATTTTTTTTTGCAAATGGAACTTTGATTCGAATTTACTACATCGGTCACTTGTAATATTGTTTCACACCTACAACACTTGTTACACAGATCTAAGTGTTAGAAAACAGATTGATATTTTCCACACTAGAAACTACCAGATAACAAGCTGCTATATTTAAACCAGTTATCAATAGCTTAGAGGTACTTAAACAATATTGTAATTCTGGGGCAATACCCTCACAAGTCAAACTGAGAGGTCAGTTTATAGGAAAAATGGTTGCCTGGATACAATTCTAAAACAATTTCCATATGTCCTTTGCAGACTTTACATACTGGAAAAACACAGGTGCCAACTGTTGTGGCTTTCTGCAGTGTGCATACCGGCAAGGAGGGCAGGCTTGAGGAGTGGGTGGAAGATGATGTGGAGGATTATGAGGTCCTAGACCCCACATGGAATCAAGATCATGCGAGTGACGTGTGCAGTTTGGAGGAAGAGGCGCTGGTCACACAGAGGCACCAGCACAGCATCAGAGGGAGCAGGGTGCAAAAGCGGAGTGGCCGTCCCCTAGCGCTTGTCGGCATGTATTATCTTTAGAATTACCACAGTTATCCAAGTAACAGTTGAAGCGATAAAAAGAACCATAACAGATTTAACAAGCCATTCGCAGTTTCGCAGTCCTGTGACCGGGACACAGACACTGTCTGGGCGGCGGTCGGACGATGTAGAAGTTAGGAGTCACAGTGTGGAATGGATTAGCAGGGTCTGGTGCAGGGTAACCACATGCCCCCTGGTGTTGAGCACCAGCGTTTCTGCGGCCACATACCAGGACCCTGATGCAGCTTCAGTAAAAAGAGTACTGGATTCCAGAAGCCATCACCAGACTGATCCGCAACTTGGAACAGGATGTGACATACATTGTAGCGGTTGTGCGTGCTTTCGGCGTTCTCACCCTGCTGCTGCTCGCCTGTCTGCGCTGCAACGTAACTTTGGCCTTCTCGTTTACTGCCTCATATGCGACGTGCCCACAAGGTGGAACTCCACCTTGCACATGCTGGAGGGACTGTTTGAGCAGTAGCAGGCAATAGTGGAGTTTCAGCTCCAGCATGCATGGGTCAGTGGCTCTGCACCAGACTTGCCCTCCAATTGATCAGAGTTAAAGGATTTCAAGTGGACTCATTACAATTACAGGGCCTCTAAAGAGTCCTGTATTGCTATTTGTTGTCACTACCTTCCCGTGTCCGGAGTGGGTATTTGCGCACCTGCTGCCTTCCTTGCATGTGGTAGCCATTTGTCAGGGTCCCTGTATGGAATCGAACCCTGATTCCCCGTTACCCGTGGTCACCATGTTAGGCGCAGTCAATGGCATTAAAAGTTGATATGGATTGACATACGAATGCGTTGTCGCCTTCTCGTTGGGGAGCACATTAAAAAAGTGCTCTAGCATGACGAGCTGGGTGATCTCCTCCATGAACTTGGCTTGATGGGAGTTGAGCCAGTTCTGGGTGGCCCTTGTGATACCCAGGTGTATACCCAGATATATCAGAGCTGCTGCAGAAAGTGCGGGCCGTCTGTGCGCGCTTCTGGTGTTCTCACCCTACTGCTGCTCACCTGTCTGCGCTGCAGCATAACTTCGGCCTTCCCGCTCACCGCCTCATGAGACTGTGCGAGCAGCAGCAGGCGATAGTGGAGTTTCAGATGCAGCACGCACGGGTCAGTCGCTCTGCGGAACAGTTTTCTTTTTTTATATGTCCCAATATTTTGGGGGCTACCCCAATTAACCCCTTAAGACCGCAGGACGTACTATGCCATCCTTATTTGGGCGGCTCTAAACGCCGCAGGACGGCATAGTAAGTCCTGGGCGGTCTTACCCCCCACGTGTCCGGTGGCACATGGCCGCTGCAGATCGCGGTCGGGGGGCATGCCTGGCCCCCCAGGCAGCTCCCCTGTGCCTGGGGACCACGGTCTGCAGCTTCCGATCGCAGTGACTGGCTGTCACTGCGATCGGTATTTACCATGTGTCAGCCGATTTTAAAATCGGCTGACACATGGAGCCGGCCGCATTTTCACTCTGCAGATAGCGGTCGGGGGACATGCCTGGCCCCCCAGGCAGTCCCCCTGCGGTCAGTGACCGCGATCTGCAGAGTATGATCGCAGGGAGAGGCTGTCTCTGCGATCTGAATGCAGAGACAGCCTCTCCCTGCGATCTGATCGCAGCGACAGCCTGTCACTGCGATCAGAGGTTACTATGGGTCAGCCTATTGGCTGACCCATAGTAACTGCAGGCAGGATCCCCATGCAGATCGCGGTGGGGGGCATGCCTGGCCACCCAGGCACTCCCCCTGTGGCCAATTACCGCGATCTGCAGGAGGTGATCACAGTGACAGCCAGTCACTGTGATCACTGATCCTGTGTGTCAGCCAGTGATGTAAAATCACTGGCTGACGAGGGGCGGGGCCTGACAGCAGAGCTGTGAAGACGCTTTTCTCAGCAGCTCCTGCTAAAATCGACATTTAAAGCGAAATTTAACTGCCACACCGGCACCCAATCGCGATTTTAAGGCCACCACACGAGAGTGGGCAATGAGGTGAGAAAAACGATACCTCTCAAGCGAAGGACCAAGCAAAACTCACTGTGAGGCCTACAAGCATGGCAGGCGCAAGGGAGACGGCCGCTCCCCAAACGCAGCTCCACGCCGGACACCTGGCAATGGGCCATCGTTCCCCCCCCTCTGGACCGGTGGGGGTCATCCCGGTCTGCCCACAACTGATCCCCCGGCAAAGCAACGGGCCAACACCAGATCCGCGGAGCCCAAAGCCAGCTGCCACTGCGGATGCCAAAATGGCGGTAACCTACCAAACCGCCGACTCACCCAACGCATGGCAAGAAACGGAGAGGCGGTTGAATAGCATCTTCTCTGCTTTCTGGGCAAAGCTGGAAGCACACATGGGACCCCAGACGCCTGAGAAACCAGGTCAGCCATCACCACAGCCTACCCAGCAGGAGGCCAGACGGAGACAAGCAGCGGTGCACCCCCACCGCACTACCACGAGAAGCCAGCTTTTATTGCAGCCCCTCTCGAAGCCGAACACCGGAGAACTAACGGGGTGTGGTGGTGTGAGGCATCGGATCCCTGGGACCCGACTGCATCAAGCAGGTGAAGCTCACCCAAAGCGGCAGAAGCAGAAAAGCGATGCAAGGCCCAAGAAGGTAGAAACCAGAAGATGGCGGAGGGTCAATCACTCACCTCTCCCACGCAAGACAGCAAAGCGGAGGGGACGGTTGATGCCAAGCTCAGGACCACCTCAGGTACCCAAAGCAGTAGGAATGACGCTACCCCAATGGCACGGCCCACCCAGTCGACCACACACAGACCCACCTTATAGCTGGAATCCCCCTCTACGCAAACACAAGCGGGACAAAGCCCTATTAAGGCGCCAGCTCCAGCACCCAAGCCGACTGTTGCCAGCCAAGTCTCCGAACCAGCAGACCGGCACACCCCGGACCGTCTCTCGGTCAACATTCACGTGCTCTCCGCCAAGTAAGCAGCAGACCCGCTCATCACGGCAGACAGGGGCTGAAAGTAGGCACATGACTATACTCACGGACTCCCGGGACAGCAACTCCCATCATCACCATTTGGCAGTACAGAGGTCCGAAAGCCCACAACATCCGGCCTTACCTCAGGTCCCCATCACGGATGACCGGATTAAAGGCAATTTGACAAGTCACTGCATGGACTACCTGCTCCAGCACACCAGTGGCGTAGGGTGAAGGTTTGTAGTAGCCTCTCTCCCTGCCACCACTCCGGTCAGCAGAGCAGAGCTAAATAAGTATTTCTTTGCTTATTATCTTACAATCAACGGTTTCCAAAGTATAGATTAAACTGTCTGTATGCTTAATAACACACACGATTTTACATATACCTATGCCACACTCGATGACAGAGCCTAACAGCTCCCACACTTACACGCTAGTCCCACACACTCATAATTTTGTGCCATGCCTGTCTTAAGTAAATGCACTAGCCTGACTTTGCTTTCGTGGTACACGAGTCCAGAGTAACTGTGCACTGTATGTCTTACTAAGTTATGTTTCTACTTGATGTTTTCTCTGCCTAGCCCGCATTTAACCAATGTTACTTTTATGTTTGCCTAACTATTGCATACGGCGGCCCACTGTATAATAGGGCCTAGACAGTCTTTATGTACAGGCATCCCATTCTTCTTAAATTCTGCAATGTGTTGCCCGTATGTAGTGCAAAACTACCAGTGTATTATGTCGCTTCTTGCATTTTTCGGACCACAACCTAGCCCACAATTCTCAGGCTGACAAGCACTTTCCTGGAACCTCGTGGTCGCTGTTTATGTTGTTTTCTCAGTTGATCTAAATCTAGCATGTCACATTTATAAGCACCTTCATCAGGCAAGTCATTATATGTCTGCTTCATAGCTGTCAGTTCAATGGCACACCTAGTGCATACCTAATGCGACTAAAGCTAGCTAACGACAGTATATATTTTTCTTTAGTGTCTCCGGCCTCATGGCATTGTTTAGCCCGGCATGTTAGTAGATAATAGTTTATGCTTCACATAATCCTGGTAACAAACCATGCCACAATATACGGCAACACAAGCCACGTTACAAACCTAACTTGTAAACATATAGCAGCTCTATTAGAAACTTCTGAAATGTTTCAGATGGTATGTAACCTTATATAAAGTGCTAGCTGCATTAAGACGACCAATTTAGCATTGTTAAGCTCCAAAACTCGACTGTTTTTATTGTTATTTGCCTCCTCTACTTTAACTTAGATATTATAAATGTTTAGTTACGCTGGAAAAAAAACACAGAAAAATGTGCAAATTCTCATGCCACTGTCCACCGTGTATCGCTTTTGTTATACGCTGTTGTGGCGTTTGTTGACACCATGTAACCACCTGCACAACCAAAATAAAGAATTAAAAAAAAAAAAAAATTCACTGGCTGACACTGTCTCTGCACCTCTCCTCCCCTATTAACCCCTTAAAGTTTAAAATAAATTAAAGTTAAAAATAAAATATACACTCATATATATATATATATATATATATATATATATATATATATATATTAATATTAAAATACACGTAGAAGGATGTTGATTAAATATATACATAATTATATATATATTTTATAATAAAAAAATATGTAAATACGTTAAAAAAAATAAAAAAATAAAATAAAAAAAATAATTAAAAAGATATATATGTGTGTAATTTTGTTCTAACTGTATTTTGATATTAATATATATATATTGATATCAAAATATACGTAGAACAAAATAATATATATATGTATATACCTAAGTATAAACGTATACATCACTATATGTATACCTATATATAAATACAAATAATTGTAAAAAAATTATATACATATATATATACATATATATATCCACACACGTGTGTATATAATAATTTTACATATATATTTATGTAATAATTTTACATAATTAGGTCCTTTTATTAATTACAATTTGCGGGACCTGCCTAACAACCCAGGGCGAAAGTATAGGGAATTTAATTTGCTAGCACTATATTTAACCCTATAACTTTCCAAGACACTATAAAACCTGTACATGGGGGGTACTGTTTTACTCGGGAGACATCGCTGAACACAAATATGTGTTTCAAAACCGTAAAATTTATTACAACAATGATATCGTCAGGGAAATTGAAATTATTTCCTTTTTTGCACACAAACGGCACACAAACGGCACTTACACTGATGATATTTTTGCTGTAATACTTTTTACTGTTTTGAAACACACATATTTGTGTTCAGCAAAGTCTTCTGAGTATAACAGTACCCCTCATGTACAGGTTTTAGGGTGTTTTCAAAAGTTACAGAGTCAAATATAAGGCTTGCGTTTCAGTTTTTTCACAATGAAATTTGCCAGATTGGTTACGTTGGCTTTGAGACCGTATAGTAGCCCAGAAATAAGAATTACCTCCATAATGGCATACCATTTGCAAAAGTAGACAACCCAAGGTATTGCAAATGGGGTATGTTCAGTCTTTTTTAGTAGCCACTTAGTCACAAACACTGGCCAAAATTGGCTTTCAAATTAGTTTTTTGCATTTTTCACACACAAACAAATATTAACGTTAACTTTGGCTAGTGTTTGTGACCAAGTGGCTACTAAAAAAGACTGGAAATACCCCATTTGCAATACCTTGGGTTGTCTACTTTTGCAAATGGTATGCCATCATGGGGGTAATTCTCATTCCTGGGCTACCATACAGTCTCAAAGGCAACGTAACCAAACTGGCAAATTTCAATGTGAAAAAACTGAAAAGTGTAACATGCTTTATTTGACCCTGTAACTTCCCAAAACACCATAAAACCTGTACATAGGGGGTACTGTTTTACACGTGAGACATCGCTGAATACAAATATGTGTATTTTATTGCAGTAAAAGCAAACAGTATTATGACATTCACAGTTAAAATGTCACATAGAACTAAGAAAATTAAAAAAAATCTTATTTTCTCTCATTTTTTTATATTGTATTCATATTAAGTTATGTTCCATACCTAAATATTTGATGTTAAATGAAAGCCCTGTTTCCCCTGAATAAAATGATATATAATAAGTGTGGGTGCATTTAATATGAAAGAGGTAAATTATTGTCGAACAGACATATAGTCAAAATCTGTGGTTTGTTTACATTTTTTTTTGGTTCACAACTTGTACATTTGGCTGCGGTCTTAAGGGGTTAAAAAAAAAATATATATATATATATAAAAAACAGTGTTGGCTACCTCCTCCTCCTCCACCGCCGCTTCCACCTACACCGCCACGGTCACCACCTCCTCAACCTATGGGTCACTTAGTATAAACTATGTACACAATAGCAGAGGCTTGTGAAGGCATTTTGTCCATGCATCAGGAGTTGAGCTCAGTTTGAACAATGAAAGAGAATACCCTGCACTCAAACCCTCTCTCAAATGGATACTCCTGTTGATCCTCCTGACAGCCATGCTTTAGATTTTTATTTATGTTCTTCCAAAGCTAAAATCAAAGATTCCATCAAGTGCTATTTTATGGCTCAGCTGTATTTTTAATTTTTATGTTATTTAAAGTGATTTCCCTATCCACATTTGTTTGCAGGGCACTTGTCCTACTCTTACCCCCATTTTACTTCCTTTTGCAGCCCTCTAGCCCTTTCCAGGACTTTTTTAGAGACGTTTTTGTGGCCAAAAGTTCGGGTCCCCATTGACTTCAATGGGGTTCGGGGTCAAGTTCGATCCCGAACCCGGACTTTTTTTCAACGTTCGGCTGAACCCGCCGGACCCAAACATCCATGTGTCCGCTCAACTCTACTTATAGACACATGCAGCAACCTACAGTTGGGCAGGGCAGGGCAGCTGTAACCAACACCTCCAATCTCATCTCATTGATTGAACTCCAGTTTGCTGACATCGCACTCTAATTAGCTCTTGGAGATGTCATTAGTCTAAGGGGTTCACATACTTTTTCCACCTGCACTGTGAATGTTTACATGGTGTGTTCAATAAAACATGGCAACATTTCATTCTTTGTGTGTTATTAGTTTAAGCAGACTGTGATTGTCTATTGTTGTGACTTAGATGATGATCAGATCACATTTTATGACCAATTTGTGCAGAAATCCATAATCCTTTTTCTTGCAACTGTATATTGAACCCTGATATAGAAATTCCCAACAACAAGTAAATCTAATATGTAGGTGCACAATCGAAATTTAAACCCAACAGTGTGAGTGTAGATTAATACATAAAATGTTTAAAACTATAAAGGAAACAAATTAATAAGAAAGATTAGAATGGATTTACTAAGAACAACACCAGTACTAATCATACTACCCTGATGAAAGCTGCTTATCCAATAGTAGGTTTACTGGCTTAATACAAAAAAAATAATAAAATAAACTATTTAATTTTATAAAATCCCTAACTGGATAAATAAGAAACAAAAAACAGAAATAATTGTGTTAATATAAAGTGCAAAATAGAAGAAAAGCAAAATGTTAAAATAGGACCAGCTGCTGGAGCCTTATGATAGTATCCAAAATTGACCCTAATTTAAAATATAAACACAAACGCTAGTTAACCTAATACAATGTTGCAAAGAGTTGCAATGAGAAAGGTACTGAGCTAGGTCTAAGTGGCATGTATATGATAGAGCATGGAGGAGGATGCTTAAAGGGACACTCCAGGCACCCAGACCACTACTGCCCATTGGAGTGGTCTGGGTGCCAACTCCCACTACCCTTAACCCTGCAAGTGCAATTATTGCAGTTTTTTATAAACTGCAATAATTACCTTGCAGGGTTAACTCCACCTATAGTGGCTGTCTACTAGACAGCCACTAGAGGGCACTTCCTGGTCCATAGCACAGAAAACCTGTGCTAGAGCGTCGCTGGATGTCCGTACGCTGTGTGAGGACCTCCAGCGTCGCTCAATTCCCCATAGGAAAGCATTGAAAAATATTTTCAATGCTTTCCTTTTTGAGAGCTCTAATGCGCATGCCATACATACCATATTCTAAAAACTGACCCTACCAATGTATTCTTAAACCAGTAGAGGGTTGCTCTCCAAGGATGAATACAAATTCGTCCTAAGTCGAAATCCAAGGATTGCAACCTTCTACTGCCTGTCCAAGATCCACAAGGATCAAACTAACCTCCCCGGACACCCAATAGTATCTGGGGTAGACAACCTTATACAAAATGGGAGTATCTATATAGATAGAATTTTGCGTCCACACGTGGAGTCTTTACCATCCTTTATACAAGACACAAAGCAAACCCTGGCTCTCCTCTCTAACCTGACTTTGCCTGAATCGGCAGCACTCTGTAGCTTAGATGTGGAATTTTTATATTTCTCAATATCCCATGAATGAGGTATGCAACATGCCCAGTACTACCTTGAAAAAAGGGGTCAAAGTTACCAACCGCACTCTGAATTCATTTGGAGCTCCTCGAGTTTATCCGTTCACATAATTATTTGAACTTTAATTATAAATTCTACCACCAGGTTTGCGGCAGTGCAATGGGGACAGCTTGTGCCCCATCGTATGCCAACCTGCACCTGGGCTGGTGGGAAGAGGTTATTGCAAGGTCAGACAAAATTTCGTCATATATCCCCATGATTCATCTATGGGCTAGATATAAAGATAATATCTTGATTATTTGGAAGGGTTCTCTTGAGGACTTTAATATGTTTGTAATCCTTTTGAATGACAATGAGATAAACTTGAGATTCAACTCAGGGAATACGGGGTAGAAACACTAAACGTCCTTGACTTGACAGTTTCAATTACTAACCAAGGAACTATTCAGACCACACTTCCCTTCAAAAAATCTACAGCCTCCAATAGCCTCCTTTATTGCAATAGCTTCCACCCAAGGCCCCTGAGGCAGGGCATACCCACCGGCCAATACCTCAGGGTCTGCAGAAGGACTTCAAGAAGAAAGCAAAAATTCTAAAGCACAGTTCAAAGATAAGAACTCTCCTAATAAATTCCTAAAAACAGCATACAGGAGAGCTCTGGAGGCCGAAAGAAACATGTTACTTGGTAGTAATCCACCTGAAACATCTACCAACCCCCACACATGATTGCAACATATGATGTCAGATGGGATCGCATCAAGATAGCCATTCAAATGTTTTGGCTCCTTTTAACGGATTATATACATCTTAAATGAAGTTTTGGTCCTACATCACACAAAATCTAAAATACAATTTTTTAGTCCCTAGCCATTTTCAACCTCATCGGGCTAGCACACATACTTGGCTAACTACCCATCTTGTGTTTTCTTTCAAGTGCGGGTGATGTGTTGCCTGCAAATTTATCAAACGCGATTCGAAGAAGTTAACTGACAGTGAAGGCAAACAGTCATTTAACATCACCTCATTCTTCAATTGGTGTAACGGACCGTTTCAGCAGACAAGGGGTTAAAATCCGTTTAGGCGATATGCCCCTTTCTGAGAGACAGGTACAGCTACTGCAGAACACCAAACTCCCGAACTGGATACAAAATAGCACTCCAAACTGGAACCTCACGAATAGCTGCTAGCAGACGAACAGGAAAAGCATACATCAGCTTACACTCCTAGCAATCAGTCTCCAACAGCATACAGTGAATCCCCCCAAGAACGAGACAAGGCTCCGTGTTGAGGGTCAAGCAGTGGTCATTTACTGAGGGCTACCTGCCCAGTATTTATGCAGGTCTCCCACCTGGTGGACACTCCCCTAAGGGACCAAATGTGAGACTGAAACAGCAGACAGACATGCATCACTTTAGTACATACAGCCACAATACTTTCCCACAATGCATCCTGGCTTCCTCCTCTCTGTCCTGGAGATAATTAGAGAAGTAATTCAATTATCTCCCAGGACAAAGGCAAAACTCCATTATACACGTGGGGACACAAAACAGACTATCACTTTGAAATACATAAAGACACATTTTATACATAAAACACAGACATGTAACATATCCCCAGATAGCTCAGGTCTGGGTGCACATTATTAGGTGAATGGCACTCAGACCACCCGAATACAGTTTAATTGCCATGGAGCAAAAGTCTTTAATTATACGAACAGGCTCCATGGCATTGCTATCTGGGTTAAAACATTCACATAAAACATAAAATACCGAATTTCCCTGCATTCACCAAATCCATACGAATTAGAACCAGGGGCTGGAGGTTCAGCGGTGCCTGCACGTAAAAGTGTCCGATTTTGGTGCATGAAAGCCGGGCAGAAAAGCGCTGGCTGCCCGGGGAGCTCCAGAACACCGCCACCTAGCGGCCGCTAAGTGTAACAGCGGCCACCCAGTAACATTCAATTAAGCTGCGGTTAACCGCAGCTTCAGGGAGGTAAATTGGCAGCACACTCCAGCTTCTGGGTGGCCAATTAACAGCGCCGGCCGGCTTCCCACGGCTCCGGGGAGGCTGATAAACGGCTGTTTGTTCGGTAGATAGAATCTACCGAACGGCTGTGCAGAGGGGGAGAAATAAATCCTCCTGCACTGAAAAATTAACCCTTTAGCTGCCGGTCCATAATCTAAAGGCAGCAGGCGAGCAACCAGGCTTCTCCAGTTCACAGTGGCGAAGTTGGTTTCGCCACAATTGGTTTACCTTCTAACTTTGAATGTGACTTCAAATATGTAGGCAAAACCTTTCGTCCTTTCAAAGAAAGGATCAAGGAACATGTAAGGTCTCCTAAGTTAACTATAGAGACCCCAATCGCCCGTCACTTGAAGGAACACCACTCAGGTGACTCAAAAGGTCTCCGCTTTTGTGGGTTGGAACTGGTAAAACGTGACAAAAGAAGGGGCGACTACGATAGATTTTTGAGACAACGCGAGAGCCTCTGGATACATCAGTTGAAGATCCTCCAACTCAATGGTTTAATTGAGGGCTTCTCCTTTGCACCGTTTATCTAACTGCTTCTCACATTTTACTGGTTGGACATATTTCTATCCATCACTCAGCATGGAAGTTTGTGACATTTAACATACATTGGTTTGATTTGGCATGGAAGTTTATGACATTTAACATATTTTGGTTGGATTTGGAGGTTAAACTACTTAGAATGTATAGCCCCTCTTAAATTCTAATTAATATGTACTTACTGTCCTGCCACCTAAATGATCAAATATTTTGCTTCAAAATAATTTACTATCCCTCAATAGTGATTTAGCCTCACCCTTCTGTCAGCCCCATACATTGGCTTCCTGTAAGATATAGGGCTCAATTTAAAATTTTGGTTTTTGCTTTCAAATCTCTACATAATGCTGCTCCCACCTAGCTATCCTAATACACAAGTATGTCCCATCTAGACCCTTACGCTCTGCCGAAGACTTACGTCTATCTTCTATTCCTACTCCCACCTCTTATGCTCCCCTGCAAGACTTCTCAAGGGCTGCACCATTCCTGTGGAACTCACATCCCTCCACTGTTAGATGCTCACCCAGTCTCCACTCCTTCAAAAAATAATAAAAAAAACACTTCTTCATAAAAGCGTATCAATTAAACTGTTACTAGCTCCCGACTGATTCCTATATTGCAACTGTCATTAGTCTAATACTATCCTCACCTTTTGTGCCACTTTACCCTACTCCCTCTAGCATGTAAGCTGATGGAGAGGGTCCTCACCCCCTCTGTTCCTGTGTGTCCAACTTGCCTGGTTACAACTACATGTTTGTTCGTGCACCCACTGTAAAGCACTGTGGAATTTGCTGGTGCTATATAAATAATAACATAATACTACTACTAATAATAATAATAATAAGGACTGCAATTCAAATGATTATCTGGCACTGGAGGAGTTAATATTTAAGCCTCCTCCTCCGTGCTCTATCATATACACGCTACTTACAGAAATCCGCCCACCCCCTGTGGACGTGATTCGCGGATGATGCTGACGTCACAAAAAAGGGGCAGGCCTTTGCAGCTATAAAAAGTGGTGCGCCCAGTCTCAATCCAGCTATTGAAAAAGGCAGACTGTCTGATAGCCCAGACATTCACCGCTCTGCAAATTAGGACCCCCAGGGGCCATGTGACTGCTCTAAAAGAACGGTCACATGGCTGAAATAGGTGTCCACAGTGCTGCCAGCAGGGGGACTACCTGAACTGAACGGCAGTATATATGATATATATATATATATATATATATATACATATATCATATCTATATATAATATGAATATATATCTTATGTATAATGTCATATTAAGTGTATTTTTTTATTAATATATACATAAATTACAAAATTAAAATTACACAAAATTACACACATGTATATATATATAATATATATATATATAATAACTATATATTGTAGCGGAGCTGCAATATTAAATCCCAATATCTCCGCTGGTAAAATATGGTAATCCAAGGAGAGCGCTGAAAATTAAGGCAATATCCCAAATCCTTAGTCACTTTACAGGAGTTTTACAGTAGAGGACCACATGGGGAACTGAACATGCAGGATATTTCTCCCACCATGCACTGCTGTACGAGAGGGATACTCCCACAAGAATATCCTGTTAAGTGAATTATCCCTCCGTACAGCAGAACCGGCTTTTCACACCAAAATCTGTAACTTATACTTTATTCGTGCCATTGTACCGAATGACCGTTCGGCAGATAGCTGGGGTCTGTGCGCACACTTTGTGAAAGTATCGCTCGGATCCCAGCATAAATAACCGCACAAAATACATTTTACCATCAACTTTTCAGAAAGTCACGAATACATAGGCTGGAAGAAAGTACCGAAAGACCGGCGCTCCCGAACGGCCTGGAAGTCCAGCGGTGTTCCCGCCGTTGAGTAGCCGATTTTAGTTCCAGGCACTCGATGACCAAACCTTGCTGGGCTAAAAGGAAATCCAAGATGGCCGCCTCCGCGTGGTCGGTATCCGAACGACGGCCACCAGGGAAATCAATTGATACAATATTGCAATCGGTTAATGGGAGCCACACGACCCCCTGTGTGTGGGCTCCCATTCGGTACTTTGTTCATTTCACGAATAGTGTGGAAAATCACTGTTCGTGAAACAACCATACGAATGCGAGCGGCTTTCGGCCGTTAGCATATGAATGCTCTTCATTACAGTTATAAGCGAATACATAAACTAACAGAATTGGACCAGCTTTTCTAGGACAACCTGTAGACATATAACAGCATAATCTGAAGTGGCTAGGTTTGCCACATATATATTGTATATATTTATTAGTATAATAAAAAATAAATAATAATTAATTAAAAATAAATAAAAAACTGTAAATATATATATTTTTAAAACGTATATATATATGTAGTTTTATTCTAACTGTATTTTGATATTAATATATATATATATATATATATATATATATATCAATATATATATATTTTATATCAAAATACACTTCAAATGAGATTATATATCTATGTATATCCCCTTACCAACTGTGGTAGGTACTAGGTACGTCTAACAAAAAAGGTTGTTAAGGCAAATAGGAGCCCTGGACTTACCTGGATTGGTGATCCTGGGCGGTCACGGTCGGGGGGGACTGCGTGATCACATCGCCGCAATAGGAGTCTAGGATCTGCCTGCAGGGGGACTGCCTGAGCTGTCCGAAAACAGAGGGAGCCAATCCCCGCATTTGTTAAGCCCGAACGTGGAAACACCGTCAATGGGTTCCCACGTGTACATACGTGTGTGTGCCGCGTCTTGTGGGCGGAAGCCGGTTACAGAGTCGGGAACCAGGTTAGAGGCCCTGCGGGCGGTTGGAGCCCCAAATGAAGCTGCAAGCCGGGTTTGGGGAGCTGCAAGTCGGGTCAGAGAGGCTGAAGTCAAGTCCGTGGCTGCTGCTGGAACAAATGGAAGGCCAAAAAAAATGGAAGTGCTGGTTGTCATGGCAACGTCACTCTAACAGGAACCAGCATAGGCAAGCAGGGGGGTAGAGCTTTTATAGGGAACACTCCTCCCACAAATGCAGGCCTATGGGTTTTACTTGTGGTCAAAACTTAATTCGTATATGAAAATAGAGAAGAGGGGGAAAGTTGGTAGTGGTGTGCCGAAACCAACGGGTAGGCCTGTAATAAAGAGGGCAAAATATATTGCAGAAAACACACTTTATTTCATAGTTTTTACAATGCTAGACATTTACAGGCTTTCCTGAGTTCTTTCTCAGGATGTGGAATATAAGTACCGTAAACAGAGGATTTCCATCTGCCCAGTCTTTTGATGATATGGACTGGTTTGTCTGTACTGGAGTCTGAGGTGGCTGCCGCAATTCTGAAGGAATGACCGGAAAAAGTGGCCGAGTTATGTCCCAATCTTAGCAGTAGTGTTCTATCGTAGGCTATAAATTTTGAAGTGGTAAGTGGGTGTCCGTGAAAAAGTAATAGGGGCGAGTTAGGTGGGAGACTGAAGCTTGTGGATAGAAATAAGTTGAGTATTTTAATGGGACACCAGAGGTTCTCTGTAGGAAACAGAGGGATTGTAGTTGGGTAGTTTGTGTGATTGGTCTTAGATGAGTGTTAAGACATAATGTAATGGTCACTGTGTTTGGTTATGTCCGATAGTTTTAAACAGGAGCGGTCATCTGTTTGATGGACCACGTAAACTCTCGGGGTCTAAGGAAGACGTACAAGGCGATGTAAATGGCTACTTTGATGACAGTGTTAGTCTGGGTATTAAAGGAATTTGTGTCCAATAGGTCTGACATGTTCCTGAATATATTTCCGTCTATGGGTAATCTATCGGTAGTTGAAGGTCGATCTATTTTGTTGATGCCTTTGAGAATAGATTTGATGGGGTACGTGGAAAAAAAAGGTGGGTGATTGGGAAAGGTCATGAGGACGTGGTGCTTTATTCCTGTAAGATATAATTTAATAGTGTTATGTTCTAATTTTAGGTGTAGGTGGCAAAAGGAGGCAAAAGCCACCATGGTCTCGATAGAATAATTAACTGAAACGTGAAACTCCCCACAAAATTTGTGGAACACAGTCAAAGCTCTGTCATAGGTTGTTTTGGTGTTGGTAGACAGAGTATTTCGGGAGAGTGACCGTGCGTGGGTGAAAGGGTTAAAAGTTAAGTATGTGACTACTGTAAATGGACAAGACTATTATTAGAAATAACAATTGTAAAATGTCAGCTTAAAAGTAAAACCTGTTGCAGATCATCAAGGAAATAACCTTTTAACCTCTGGTTACAGAAATGCATGTTGTTGGTTGCTGAATAAGCAATATCGTGTTTAGCTGATGTAATCTTGTCATGTTACTTTTGCTGTAACTTCTGTCTATAAATATGTTTGCGTGACTCTTAATACACTGGTAATAGCCCAATTTGAAACACGTTGTCTGTGTATCACTGAAAGGCTCTCCCCGAACGTTTGGTCAAAAAGTGAGGTGCATGGAATGCTTTGCCCAGCAGTATAAAATGATCCCAACAGTGGGTCAATAATTTTGTCAATCCATTGTTAACTCTGGAAATGTCGGTATTCTGGATGGGAGCTGGTTGGCGAAAGGGATGCACCTTGTAGAATGCCTGAAAGTTAGATTTGGACAATCTAACAATCTATTATGGATGCCTGGAATGTTGTCCCTGAAGGCCAGTAAGCAGGGCCGCTATCAGGGGGTGACAACCATGATGGTTGTCACGGGCCCAGCGGCCCTGGGGGGCCCGGCCGTCCAGGTCCCACGTGGAGCGGTGAAAATGCCGCAGGTGAATCTGCACTGGGGCCCATCAGGTGGCCCAAGCATTTAGGGCCACCCGATGAGCCCTATATCTTCAGGGGCCCAGTCAGCGCTGCGGCCGTGTAATAGCGCGACCAGGCCCCTTTAAAAAATTAATGCGGCTGCACCGCAAATGCTGCTGGGAGGAAGTGACGGCCGGTTACATCCTCCAAGATTACTACGCGCGGGAAGGGGAGAGACAGCAGAGGAGAGCAGAGGAGAGGAGAGGAGAGGCATCCGCTCCCATCATCCCCAGCCACCCTCCTGCAACGTAAAGGTATGGAATAGGAGGGTGGCTGAAAAATGAGGTGTATGTGTGTATGTATATCAGAATGTATGTATGTTTTTGCATGGATGTGTGTATGTCAGTATGTATGTATGTCTGTGTGTGTATGTCAGTATGTATGACTGTGTGTGTATGTCAGTATGTATGTATGTATGTATATGTATATATCTGTCAGTATGTATGTGTGTATCTATGTATGTATGTGTATGTATGCCTGTCAGTATGTATGTGTGTATATATCTATGTATGTATGTGTGTGTGTATGTCAGTATGTATGTATGTATATGTATATATCTGTCTATATGTATGTGTGTATATATCTATCTATCTATGTATGTATGTATGTATGTATGTATGTATGTGTATGTCTGTCTGTCAGTATGTATGTGTGTATATATCTATGTATGTATGTATGTGTGTGTGTGTGTGTGTGTATTTATGTCAATATGCAGAGACGGACAGGGGACACGAAGCAGCACTGGAAAAAAATCTATGGCAGCCCCATAAGTCATTGTGCTATCTAGTGTGTGTTATATAACACACACTACATAGCATATACACACACACACACATATCTATATATACACCAATAAATATACAGTAAAGCATACTCACATGCAGACACAGGCAATCTTACTGATGCACACAAATAGGCTCATTGACAGACAGTCTCAATGACACACACAGACAAGGTTACTGTTACACACACAAATTTAGTACAGACAAACTCTGATACACACACAAGCTTACTACAGACAAGCACACTGCACACACATGCTCACCACAGACAGGAGCAGACACACCCATGCTCCTTACAGACAAGCTCACTAACACCCCCACTATCCCTACAGACAAGCTCACTGACACACATACAAGCTCACTCACTAGCAGGCACACATACAAGCTCACTCACTAGCAGGCACACACACAAACTCACTAGCAGGTGCACACACACAGAAGCTCACTCACTAGCAGATGCGTGCACACACACACACAACAGAAGCTCACTCACTCACTAGCAGATGCACACACACAAAGACATCCACACACACAGAAGCAGGCACACACACACAGAGGCAGACATCCACACACAAAGAGACAGGCAGGCAGCCACACACCAAAAGCCACACACACACACAGGCAGACAGTCAAACACACACAGGCAGATAGCCACACACTCACACAGGCAGATAGTCATACACACACAGGCAGATAACCACACACTCAAACAAGCAGATAGTCATACACACACAGGCGGATAGCCACTCACACACACACACACACACACACACACACACACACAGGTAGACAGTCATACATACACACAGAGGCAGACAGTCCCACACACACATATAGTGTCACACACACACACACACACACACACAGGCAGACAGTCATACATACGGACAGAGGCAGACAGTCACACACACACAGACAGTGTCACACACACACACACATGCAAACAGTCATACATAAACACAGAGGCATACAGTCACACACACACACAGACAGTGTCACCCACACACACACAGGCAGACAGTCATACATACACACAAAGGCAGAAAGTCACACACACACACACACACACAGACAGTGTCACACACACACACACACACACAGTCATACAAACACACAGAGGCAGACAGTCACACACACACACACACACACAGACAGTGTCACACACACACAGGCAGACAGTCATACACACACATAGAGGCAGACAGTCTCACACACACACACACACACACACACACACACACACACACACACACACACACACACACAGGCAGACAGTCATAAATACACACATAGGCAGACAGTCATACACACACACAGAGGCAGACAGTCTCTCTCACACACACACACACACACACACACACAAACACACACACACACTCACACAGGCAGACAGTCTTACATACACACATAGGCAGAAAGTCTCTCACACACACACACAGACACTGTCACACACACACAGTCATACATACACACAGAGACAGACAGTCACGCACACACACACAGACAGTGTCACACACACACACACACAGGCAGACAGTCATAAACACACGCAGAGGCAGACAGTCTCACACACACACACACACACACACAGACAGTGTCACACACACACACACAGGCAGAAAGTCATACATACATACATAGGCAGAAAGTCACACACACACACACACACACACACACACACACACACACACACACACACACACACACACACACACACAGACAGTGTCACACACACACACAGCCATATATATGCACACAGAGGCAGACAGTCACACACACAGACAGTGTCACACACAGGCAGACAGTCATACACACACACAGAGGCAGACAGTCTCTCACACACACACACACACACACAGGCAGACAGTCATACACACACACATAGGCAGACAGTCACACACAAACACACACAGGCAGACAGTCATACATACACACAGAGGCAGACAGTCACACACACACACACACACAGACAGTGAAACACACACACAGGCAGACAGTCATACATACACACAGAGGCAGACACTCACACACACACAAAGAGTGTCTCACACACACACACACACACACACACACAGTCATACATACACACAGAGGCAGACAGTCACATACACACAGTGTCACACACACACACACACACACAGGCAGAAAGTCATACATACACACAGAGGTAGAAAGTCACACACACACACACACACACAGGCAGACAGTCATACATACACACAGAGGCAGACAGTGTGTCACACACACACACACACACACACACACAAACACACAAAAGGCAAACAGTCAAACATACACACAGAGGCAGACAGTCACACACACACACACACACACACACACAGTCACACACGCAGACAGTCACACACACACAGACAGTGTCACACACACACAAACACACACAGGCAGACAGTCATACATACACACAGAGGCAGACAGTCACACACACACACACAGACAGTGAAACACACACACAGGCAGACAGTCATACATACACACAGAGGCAGACACTCACACACACACAAAGAGTGTCTCACACACACACACACACACACAGTCATACATACACACAGAGGCAGACAGTCACACACACACACACACACACACACAGTCACACACGCAGACAGTCACACACACACAGACAGTGTCACACACACACAAACACACACAGGCAGACAGTCATACATACACACATAGGCAGACAGTCACACACACACAGGCAGTGTCACACACACACAGTCATACATACACACAGAGGCAGACAGTCACACACACACAGACAGTGTCACACACACACACACACACACATACACACAGGCAGACAGTCATACACATACACACAGAGGCAGACAGTCATACACACACACAGAGGCAGACAGTCACACACACACCCACACACACACACAGGCAGATGGTCATACATACACACAGAGGCAGACAGTGTGTCACACACACACACACACACACACACACACACACACAGGCAGACAGGCAGACAGTCACACATACACACATAGGCAGACAGTCACACACACACACACACACACACAGTCACACACACGCAGACAGTCACACACACACAGACACACACACAGGCAGACAGTCATACATACACACATAGGCAGAAAGTCACACACACACAGACAGTGTCACACACACAGTCATACATACACACAGAGGCAGACAGTCACACACACACACAGACGGTGTCACACACACACACACACACACACACACACACACACACACACACACACACACACACACAGGCAGACAGTCTTACATACACACACACACACACACACACACAGAGGCAGACAGACAGACAGACACACACACACACAGGCAGACAGACAGTCATACATACACACAGAGGCATACAGTCACACACACACAGACAGTGTCACACACACACACACACACACACAGGCAGACAGTCATACATACACACAAAGGCAGAAAGTCACACACACACACACAGACAGTGTCACACACACACACACACACAGTCATACATACAAACAGAGGCAGACAGTCACACACACACAGACAGTGTCACACACACACACACATATACACACACACACAGGCAGACAGTCTTACACACACACACACACAGAGGCAGACAGTATCACACACACACACACACACACACACACACACACACACACACACACACAGGCAGGCAGGCAGTCATACATACACACAGAGGCAGACAGTCACACACACACACACACACACAGCCAGTGTCACACACACACACACATGCAAACAGTCATACAAACACACAGAGGCAGACAGTCTCTCTCTCTCTCTCACACACACACACACACACACACACACACACACACAGTGAAACACACACAGGCAGACAGTCTTACACACACACACACACACACACACACACACAGAAGCAGACAGTCTCTCACACACACACACACACACACACACACACACACACACAGGCAGACAGACAGTCATACATACACACAGAGGCAGACAGTCACACACACACAGACAGTGTCACACACACACATGAAAACAGTAATACAAACACACAGAGGCAGACAATCTCTCTCTCACACACACACACACAGTGAAACACACACAGGCAGACAGTCATACATACACACAGAGGCAGACACTCACACACACACAAAGTGTGTCACACACACACACAGTCATACATACATACACACAGAGGCAGACAGCCACACACACACAGTGTCACACACACACACACACACACACAGACACACAGTCATACACACACACAGAGGCAGACAGTCTCACACACAAACACACACACACAGGCAGACAGTCATACATACACACAGAGGCAGACAGTCACACACACACACACACACACACACAGACAGTGAAACACACACACAGGCAGACAGTCATACATACACACAGAGGCAGACACTCACACACACACACAAAGAGTGTCACACACACAGTCATACATACACACAGAGGCAGACAGTCACACACACACACACACACACACACACACAGTGTCACACACACACACACACACAGGCAGACAGTCATACATACACACAGAGGCAGACAGTCACACACACACATACACACACACAAGCAGACAGTCATACATACACACAGAGGCAGACACACACACACACAGGCAGACAGTCAAACAGGGGCGGGCTGGGCCGGGGGGCAGGGAGGCAATTGCCCCCCAGGCCGCCCGAAATTCTTTTAGGACCGGCCGCGGCGGGCCGGCCCTTTAAATGCTGCAGCCGCCGAGCGCTCTGTAAAGAGCGCTCAGACGGCTGCAGCTGATTTTCCCTCCCCTCCCCTGTAGGTGGCCGAGCTGCACTCCAGTCCGCGGTCCCGGCCGGAGTGATAGGAAGGTGCACACTGAGTGTGCACTTCCTGTCAGTCCGGCCAGGTACAGGAAACAGAAACTCATGTTCCGCGCGGAACAGGAGTTTCTGTTTCCTGTACCCGGCCGGACTGACAGAAAGGTGCACACTGAGCACCTTCCTATCACTCCGGCCTGGACCGCGGACCGGAGTGCAGCTCGGCCACAAGGTTACTGATACACACACAAATTTAGTACAGACAAACTCTGATACACACACAAGCTTACTACAGACAAGCACACTGCACACACATGCTCACCACAGACAGGAGCAGACACACCCATGCTCCTTACAGACAAGCTCACTAACACCCCCACTATCCCTACAGACAAGCTCACTGACACACATACAAGCTCACTCACTAGCAGGCACACATACAAGCTCACTCACTAGCAGGCACACACACAAACTCACTAGCAGGTGCACACACACAGAAGCTCACTCACTAGCAGATGCGTGCACACACACACACAACAGAAGCTCACTCACTCACTAGCAGATGCACACACACAAAGACATCCACGCACACAGAGGCAGACATTCACACACAAAGAGACAGGCAGGCAGCCACACACCAAAAGCCACACACACACACAGGCAGACAGTCAAACACACACAGGCAGATAGCCACACACTCACACAGGCAGATAGTCATACACACACAGGCAGATAGCCACACACTCAAACAAGCAGATAGTCATACACACACAGGCAGATAGCCACTCACACACGCACACACACACACACACACACACAGGTAGACAGTCATACATACACACAGAGGCAGACAGTCACACACACATATAGTGTCACACACACACACACACACACACACACAGGCAGACAGTCATACATACGGACAGAGGCAGACAGTCACACACACACAGACAGTGTCACACACACACACACACACACACGCATGCAAACAGTCATACATACACACAGAGGCATACAGTCACACACACACACACACACACACACAGACAGTGTCACCCACACACACACACAGGCAGACAGTCATACATACACACAAAGGCAGAAAGTCACACACACACACACACAGACAGTGTCACACACACACACACACACACAGTCATACATACACACAGAGGCAGACAGTCACACACACAGGCAGTCAGTCATACACACACATAGAGGCAGACAGTCTCTCACACACACACACACACACACACACACACACACACACACACACACACACACACACACACACACACACACACAGGCAGACAGTCATAAATACACACATAGGCAGACAGTCATACACACACACACAGAGGCAGACATTCTCTCTCTCTCACACACACACACACACACACACTCACACAGGCAGACAGTCTTACATACAGACATAGGCAGAAAGTCTCTCACACACACACACAGACAGTGTCACACACACACAGTCATACATACACACAGAGACAGACAGTCACACACACACACACACACAGTGTCACACACACACACATGCAGACAGTCATAAACACACACAGAGGCAGACAGTCTCACACACACACACACACACACACACACACACACACACACAGACAGTGTCACACACACACACAGGCAGAAAGTCATACATACACACATAGGCAGAAAGTCACACACACACACACACACACACACACACACACACACAGACAGTGTCACACACACACAGCCATATATACACACAGAGGCAGCCAGTCACACACACAGACAGTGTCACACACAGGCAGACAGTCATACACACACACACAGAGGCAGACAGTCTCACACACACACACAGGCAGGCCGTCATACATACACACACATAGGCAGACAGTCACACACACACACACAGACAGTGTCACACACACAGACAGTGTCACACACACACACACACACACACACACATATATACACACACAGGCAGACAGTCTTACACACACACACACACACACACACACACACACACACACAGAGGCAGACAGTATCACACACACACACACACACACACACACACACACACACACACACACACACAGGCAGACAGGCAGTCAAACATACTCACAGAGGCAGACAGTCACACACACACACAGACAGTGTCACACACACACACACACATGCAAACAGTCATACAAACACACAGAGGCAGACAGTCTCTCTCTCTCACACACACACACACACACACACACACACACACACACACACACACACACACACACACACACACACACAGTGAAACACACACAGGCAGACAGTCTTACACACACACACACACACACAGAGGCAGACAGTCTCACACACACACACACACACACACACACAGGCAGACAGACAGTCATACAAACACACAGAGGCAGACAGTCACACACACACACAGACAGTGTCACACACACACACATGCAAACAGTAATACAAGCACACACAGGCAGACAATCTCTCTCTCACACACACACACACACAGTGAAACACACACAGGCAGACAGTCATACATACACACAGAGGCAGACACTCACACACACACAAAGAGTGTCACACACACACACACAGTCATACATACATACACACAGAGGCAGACAGCCACACACACACACACAGTGTCACACACACACACACACACACACACACAGACACACAGTCATACACACACACAGAGGCAGACAGTCTCACACACAAACACACACACAGGCAGACAGTCATACATACACACAGAGGCAGACAGTCACACACACACACACACACACACACACACACACACACACACACACACAGACAGTGAAACACACACACAGGCAGACAGTCATACATACACACAGAGGCAGACACTCACACACACACACAAAGAGTGTCACACACACAGTCATACATACACACAGAGGCAGACAGTCACACACACACACACACAGTGTCACACACACACACACACACACACACACAGGCGGACAGTCATACATACACACAGAGGCAGACAGTCACACACACACATACACACACACAAGCAGACAGTCATACATACACACAGAGGCAGACAGTGTGTCTCACACACACACACACACACACACAGGCAGACAGTCAAACAGGGGCGGGCTGGGCCGGGGGGCAGGGAGGCAATTGCCCCCCAGGCCGCCCGAAATTCTTTTAGGACCGGCCGCGGCGGGCCGGCCCTTTAAATGCTGCAGCCGCCGAGCGCTCTGTAAAGAGCGCTCAGACGGCTGCAGCTGATTTTCCCTCCCCTCCCCTGTAGGTGGCCGAGCTGCACTCCGGTCCGCGGTCCCGGCCGGAGTGATAGGAAGGTGAACACTGAGTGTGCACTTCCTGTCAGTCCGGCCGGGTACAGGAAACAGAAACTCATGTTGCGCGCGGAACAGGAGTTTCTGTTTCCTGTACCCGGCCGGACTGACAGAAAGGTGCACACTGAGCACCTTCCTATCACTCCGGCCTGGACCACGGACCGGAGTGCAGCTCGGCCACAAGGTTACTGGTACACACACAAATTTAGTACAGACAAACTCTGATACACACACAAGCTTACTACAGACAAGCACACTGCACACACATGCTCACCACAGACAGGAGCAGACACACCCATGCTCCTTACAGACAAGCTCACTAACACCCCCACTATCCCTACAGACAAGCTCACTGACACACATACAAGCTCACTCACTAGCAGGCACACATACAAGCTCACTCACTAGCAGGCACACACACAAACTCACTAGCAGGTGCACACACACAGAAGCTCACTCACTAGCAGATGCGTGCACACACACACACAACAGAAGCTCACTCACTCACTAGCAGATGCACACACACAAAGACATCCACGCACACAGAGGCAGGCACACACACACAGAGGCAGACATCCACACACAAAGAGACAGGCAGACAGTCAAACACACACAGGCAGATAGCCACACACTCACACAGGCAGATAGTCATACACACACAGGCAGATAGCCACACACTCAAACAAGCAGATAGTCATACACACACAGGCAGATAGCCACTCACACACACACACACACACACAGGTAGACAGTCATACATACACACAGAGGCAGACAGTCACACACACATATAGTGTCACACACACACACACACACACACACACACACAGGCAGACAGTCATACATACGGACAGAGGCAGACAGTCACACACACACAGACAGTGTCACACACACACACACACACACGCATGCAAACAGTCATACATACACACAGAGGCATACAGTCACACACACACACACACACACACAGAGACAGTGTCACCCACACACACACACACACACAGGCAGACAGTCATACATACACACAAAGGCAGAAAGTCACACACACACACACACAGACAGTGTCACACACACACACACACACACACACACACAGTCATACATACACACAGAGGCAGACAGTCACACACACACACACAGACAGTGTCACACACACACAGGCAGTCAGTCATACACACACATAGAGGCAGACAGTCTCACACACACACACACACACACACACACACACACACACACACACACACACACAGGCAGACAGTCATAAATACACACATAGGCAGACAGTCATACACACACACACACAGAGGCAGACAGTCTCTCTCTCTCTCTCACACACACACACACACACACACTCACACAGGCAGACAGTGTTACATACAGACATAGGCAGAAAGTCTCTCACACACACACACAGTGTCACACACACACAGTCATACATACACCCAGAGACAGACAGTCACACACACACACACACAGACAGTGTCACACACACACAGGCAGACAGTCATAAACACACACAGAGGCAGACAGTCTCACACACACACACACACACACACACACACACACACACACAGACAGTGTCACACACACACACAGGCAGAAAGTCATACATACACACATAGGCAGAAAGTCACACACACACACACACACAGACAGTGTCACACACACACAGCCATATATACACACAGAGGCAGACAGCCACACACACAGACAGTGTCACACACAGGCAGACAGTCATACACACACACACAGATGCAGACAGTCTCACACACACACACAGGCAGGCAGTCATACATACACACACATAGGCAGACAGTCACACACACACACAGACAGTGTCACACACACAGACAGTGTCACACACACACACACACACACACACACACAGGCAGACAGTCATACACACACATAGGCAGACAGTCACACACAAACACACAAACACACACATGCAGACAGTCATACATACACACAGAGGCAGACAGTCACACACACACACACACACACACACAGACAGTGAAACACACACACAGACAGACAGTCATACATACACACAGAGGCAGACACTCACACACACACAAAGAGTGTCACACACACACACACACACACACACACACACACACACACACACACACACACAGTCATACATACACACAGAGGCAGACAGTCACATACACACAGTGTTACACACACACACACACACACACACACACACAGGCAGAAAGTCATACATACACACAGAGGCAGACAGTCACACACACACACAGGCAGACAGTCATACATACACACAGAGGCAGACAGTGTGTCACACACACACACACACACACAAAAGGCAAACAGTCAAACATACACACAGAGGCAGACAGTCACACACACACACACACACACACACAGTCACACACGCAGACAGTCACACACACACAGACAGTGTCACACACACACAAACACACACAGGCAGACAGTCATACATACACACATAGGCAGAAAGTCACACACACACAGGCAGTGTCACACACACACAGTCATACATACACACAGAGGCAGACAGTCACACACACACAGACAGTGTCACACACACACACACACACACACACACACACACATACACACAGGCAGACAGTCATACACACACACACACAGAGGCAGACAGTCATACACACACACAGAGGCAGACAGTCACACACACACCTACACACACAGGCAGATGGTCATACATACACACAGAGGCAGACAGTGTGTCACACACACACACACACACACACACAGGCAGACAGGCAGACAGTCAAACATACACACAGAGGCAGACAGTCACACACACACACACACACACAGTCACACACACGCAGACAGTCACACACACACAGACACACACAGGCAGATAGTCATACATACACACATAGGCAGAAAGTCACACACACACAGACAGTGCCACACACACAGTCATACATACACACAGAGGCAGACAGTCACACACACACACAGACGGTGTCACACACACACACACACACACAGGCAGACAGTCTTACATACACACACACACACACACACAGAGGCAGACAGACACACACACACACACACACAGGCAGACAGACAGTCATACATACACACAGAGGCATACAGTCACACACACACAGACAGTGTCACACACACACACACACACACACACACACACACAGGCAGACAGTCATACATACACACAAAGGCAGAAAGTCACACACACACACACAGACAGTGTCACACACACACACACACAGTCATACATACACACAGAGGCAGACAGTCACACACACACAGACAGTGTCACACACACACACACACATACACACACACGGGCAGACAGTCTTACACACACACACACACACACAGAGGCAGACAGTATCACACACACACACACACACACACACACACACACAGGCAGACAGGCAGTCATACATACACACAGAGGCAGACAGTCACACACACACACACACACACACACACAGACAGTGTCACACACACACACACACATGCAAACAGTCATACAAACACACAGAGGCAGACAGTCTCTCTCTCACACACACACACACACACAAAGAGGGGAGGGGGGAGAGAGTAAGAAGAGGGGAGGGGGGAGTAAAAAGAGGGCAGGGGGGAGAGTAAAAAGAGTGGAGGGGGAGAGTAAAAAGAGGGGAGGGGGGGAGAGTAAGAAGAGGGGAGGGGGGAGAGTAAGAAGAGGGGAGGGGGGAGAGTAAGAAGAGGGGAGGGGGAGAGTAAGAAGAGGGGAGGGGGAGAGTAAGAAGAAGGGGGAGTAAGAGGGGAGGGGGGAGTAAGAAGAGGGAAGAGAGGGAGTAAGAAGAGGGAAGAGAGGGAGTAAGAAGAGGGAAGGGGGGAAGTAAGAAGGAGGGGCGATAAGAAAAAGAGGGGGTAAGAAGAAGAAGGGGGGAGTAAGAACAAGAGTGGGGAGTAATTAGAAGAAGGGGGTAAGAAGAAGAGGGGGGTAAGAAGAAGGGGGAGTAAGAAGAAGAAGGGGGTAAGAAGAAGAAGGGGGTAAGAAGAAGGGGGGGTAATAAGAAGAAGGGGGTAAGAAGAACAAGGGGGGGAGTAAGAAGAACACAGGGAGGAGGGGGGTAAGAAGAACACAGGGGGGGTGAGAACACACAGAGGGAGGAGTGAGAAGAACACAGGGAGGGTGGAGGGGGGATGAGAAGAGCACAGGGAGGGTGGGTGAGTGTGAGAAGAGACCGCTAGGGGAGGGTGGGGGAGAGGAGAGACCACTAAGGGGCAGGGGAGAGCTCTAAGGGACAGAAGGGACAGCTCTATAGGACAGGGGGCAAGACAGGGAGCTATTTAACACTACGCGCACACACACACACACACACACACAATGCATCCCTATACATACACAGAAGCACACAATGCACCCCTATACATACACAGAAACACACAATGCATCCCTATACATATACAGAAACACACAATGCATCACTATACATACACAGAAACAGAACATGCTTCCCTTACACACAGAGAAACACACAATGCATCCATTACACACACACACAATGCAACCCTTACACACAAAGACAATGCATCATTTGCACACATACACAGAAACATACAATGCAAACCCTTACACACACATGCAAACACACACGCTGTTTTTCTTACATACACACAGAAACACAATGCATCTCTTACACTCAATGCACACACATACAGACACACACCTTGCATCCCTTATGCATACAAACACAGATTCACACAATGCATCCCTCACACACAACCAGAAACACATAATACATCCCTTATACACAAATACACACTGCTTCCACTACACACAAACACACTGCATCACCTGCACAAACTGGTATCCCTATACACTACATACCATAAGCACACATATTAGATAACACATAACACATCCCCTACACACTCCACTCCCTGTGAGCGAGCTCATGGGTGGGTGAAACATATAAGTGGACTTATGAGTGGGCCTTATGGGCATACTCACCGTCAGGCACTGGGGCCCAGACCTTGAGCTGTGTAAGAGGCCCCCAAAAAATGGAGCTGCTTCCAATTCTCCCAGAACGTTGAATTTTGTGACCACAGTTGCAAACAGCCTCCAGAGGTCCTGTTCTACACGAGACCAGTGGAGTCAAACTGCAGCCCATCATCATCCTCATCTAATTGTAAGTAGGCAATCTAGTATATTATTAGTGACACTAATCTATAATTTACCTCACATTAAAGGGACACTATAGCTTAATGAAGTGGTCCTGGTGTCTATAGCTGGTCCCTGCAGGCTTTTTAATGTAAACACACACTGTGTGCAGCACTGGCGTTAGTTCATGTGGCAGATCATATGGGTGGGGCATTGTGATGTCACATGGGGGGGGGGCGGCAAATTTATATTTTGTCTAGGGTGGCAAAAATCCTTGCACCGGCTCTGTAACGGACCGTTTCAGCATATGAGGGGTTAAAATCCGTTTAGGCGATAATCCCCTTTTCTCAGAAAGGCACAGCTACTGCAGAACATCAGAACTCACGAACTGGATATAGGTGAATAAGGTAGCACTCCAGCTGGAACCTCACAAATAGCTGCTAGCAGATGAATAGGAAAAGCAGACATCAGCTTACACTCCTAGCAGTCAAATCTCCAACAGCATACAGTGAATCCCCCCAAGAACAAGACAAGGCTTCGTGTTGAAGGTCAAGCAGTGGTCTGAGGTGCTGGGCACCCAGCCTGGTTTTTATTACATGAGTACACATACAGGCCACACCCAGGGGGAGGCATAAAATAACCAATAACATAGATGTTACCTCCCACACATCCCCTCCCCTTAGTGTGACACTTAATCCCATTATGTGTACAGTTCAAAATATACTTTTACACAACTTTCATAACTTTAAAACCATACATCACATTCACATAAAAATACATATCCACAATCAATCCATTCAGGGGAACAACATATTAAAAAATGGCATGAATCAGACCAGGGGTTCAAAAGTTAGTAAAAGTATCTTTTATTCCCCCTGGCTCAAACAGTAAAAGTAAAACATCCCCACAATGCATCCTGGCTTCCTCCCTTCTGCCCTGGAGATAATTGGAGAAGAAATCTAATTATCCAGGACTAGAGGCAGACTCCATTAACCACATGGTTGTAAAACAACATAAAACTCTTTAAAATACATAAAGTCACTTTTTATACATTAAACACAGACATTTAACATATCCCCAGATAGCTCAGGTCTGCATGCACATTATTAGGTGAATGGCACGCAGACCACACAAATACAGTTTAATTGCCATGGAGCCAAAGTCTTTCCCATAGTCTTTCATTATATGAATAGGCTCCATGGCATAGCTATCTGGGGGGTATCACTGCTCACACAGGGCAAGTACCGAATGGCCCCACTGTATTTAAAGGGCCAGAATGAGTGACATGCACTCTGTTAGGGCCGAATACTGTTTGTAAAGGGCCCAATCTCCCAGGGCCATAGTCCAAAGGCAGCAGGCGGGCAACCAGGCTTCTCCAGTTCTCAGTGGCGAGGTTGGTTTCGTCACATCTCTCCCCCTTTCCAAAAAGACTAACAGGGTACCTGACCTCTTGCCGGTCAGTGCCCTTGTTAGTCCAGCAACCCACCCACAAAGCAGAAACATCAGTACAGCCCACCCACAATATATGGTTACTACACCTGGGTAGAGGAGAAAGTTGTCCATGTCCAGGTGCCTCACCCCGGCGGTGCAGGGGACTGGTAGGCTGCCTTGGTGGGTTGCTGAGTGGGCAGAAACCAGCGGTACTCTGTCCTGATGCCAGCACTACCACCGGAGTAGTCTGGTTGGAGCCTGGTTGCTGGAGACGGATTGTCTCCCCCTTCGTTGCATAGCTCTGCTGCTGAATGGGGAGACCGGTTGTCTCCCCCTTGGATACATAGTTCTGTCGTGGGGGGGTAGGACCGACCATCCCTACCCCCTGTGTGGTAAGTGCAGAGACCACGGTCCCATCTGCACCGGTGGGGGGCTTACAGTCTCCCCCTGGTACATTAAACTGCCGCTGGGGAGAGGGGGTAACAAGCTCCTCTCCCGATAGAACACTCTGCCCATTAATAATCCGCCGCTGGGGAGAGGTGGTAATAAGCTCCTCTCCCATGCATACTTCCATCATCTGCGGAGGGAGACCGACCGTCTCTTCTCCTAATACAGTGTCCTGCTGTTGGGGAAAGGAGACTGGGCTCCCAATTCCCAAAAAGTCACGCTGCTGCTGGGGGGTAGGACCAACTACCTCTGCCCCCTGTAACTCAGCCTGCCGCTGGGGAGGGAGGACGCTGCTCTCCTCTCCCTCTACTTCACACTGCCGCTGGGGAATGGAGACTGGGCTCCCAATTCCCAAAAAATCATGCTGCTGCTGGGGGGTAGGACCAACTACCTCTGCCCCCTGTAACTCAGCCTGCCGCTGGGGAGGGAGGACGCTGCTCTCCTCTCCCTGCATTTCACACTGCCTTCCCGGCATATCACTCTGCTGCTGGGGGGTAGGACCAACTACCTCTGCCCCCGGTAACTCAGCCTGCCGCTGGGGAGGGAGGACGCTGCTCTCCTCTCCCTGCACTTCACACTGCCTTCCCGGCATATCACTCTGCTGCTGGGGGGTAGGACCAACTACCTCTGCCCCCTGTAACTCAGCCTGCCACTGGGGAGGGAGGACGCTGCTCTCCTCTCCCTGCACTTCACACTGCCTTCCCGGCATATCACTCTGCTGCTGGGGGGTGGGACCAACTACCTCTGCCCCCTGTAACTCAGCCTGCCGCTGGGGAATGGAGACTGGGCTCCCAATTCCCTGCAGGGCCGGTGGAGAGACCTCGGTCCCATCTCTACAGGCCACCTGGGGTTCTTCCCAGTAAATCTCTACAATATCTTCCCAGCGGAAGGGGTCTGGATCTGGGTCTGTCACCTTACTGTCCTGCTGAGCCTTCCCAATGAAGCGGAAGAGATCTTGGTAGTTTTGCTCCAGTTCCCACTCCAGGGCTGCTAGGTGAGCCAGGTCTTGCTCTACCTCATGGGGGTCATCCCACTCATGCCTAGCCTCCCTCTCATAGAAAATGTCCTGCAGTCTGGTTTGCGCAGGGCTCCCGAAGCCAGGCTCTGCAAAGGACTCCCATAACAAGCCAGGACCATCAAACTCCTCTCCCTCTGGCTTGTCATGTTCGGCTGTAAAGGGTATATACTGTGCCATATACCACCAGAGCGCCTGGTAGGCATCCTCCAGCCATAGCTCCTGCCATACCCGGTGCTCTAGTTCCTTCACCCATTCCTCCAGTGGCTGCTCTCCCAGGAAGGGCATCCGCAGGGCCACTTGCTTCTGCAACCGCTGCTCTTCACTGGGGAGACTCTCACCCCGCTGGTATTGTACATTATCCAGGGCCTGGTACCAGATGCCTTTCATTATTGCATCCCGGTCATCCATGTCACCCTTATTGTACTCCACTGCTGGTTCCATCCTGGTGCTGTCAGGGTCGCTGTACTCAGACATGCGTTGCCCTCAAATTGTAAATCCAAAGAAATGGTGTTCTGTAGCTGTCCTTCTGGCTGTAGGAACGATCCCGCCGCTTGCCACCAATTGTAACGGACCGTTTCAGCATATGAGGGGTTAAAATCCGTTTAGGCGATAATCCCCTTTTCTCAGAAAGGCACAGCTACTGCAGAACATCAGAACTCACGAACTGGATATAGGTGAATAAGGTAGCACTCCAGCTGGAACCTCACAAATAGCTGCTAGCAGATGAATAGGAAAAGCAGACATCAGCTTACACTCCTAGCAGTCAAATCTCCAACAGCATACAGTGAATCCCCCCAAGAACAAGACAAGGCTCCGTGTTGAAGGTCAAGCAGTGGTCTGAGGTGCTGGGCACCCAGCCTGGTTTTTATTACATGAGTACACATACAGGCCACACCCAGGGGGAGGCATAAAATAACCAATAACATAGATGTTACCTCCCACACATCCCCTCCCCTTAGTGTGACACTTAATCCCATTATGTGTACAGTTCAAAATATACTTTTACACAACTTTCATAACTTTAAAACCATACATCACATTCACATAAAAATACATATCCACAATCAATCCATTCAGGGGAACAACATATTAAAAAATGGCATGAATCAGACCAGGGGTTCAAAAGTTAGTAAAAGTATCTTTTATTCCCCCTGGCTCAAACAGTAAAAGTAAAACATCCCCACAATGCATCCTGGCTTCCTCCCTTCTGCCCTGGAGATAATTGGAGAAGAAATCTAATTATCCAGGACTAGAGGCAGACTCCATTAACCACATGGTTGTAAAACAACATAAAACTCTTTAAAATACATAAAGTCACTTTTTATACATTAAACACAGACATTTAACATATCCCCAGATAGCTCAGGTCTGCGTGCACATTATTAGGTGAATGGCACGCAGACCACACAAATACAGTTTAATTGCCATGGAGCCAAAGTCTTTCCCATAGTCTTTCATTATATGAATAGGCTCCATGGCATAGCTATCTGGGGGGTATCACTGCTCACACAGGGCAAGTACCGAATGGCCCCAATGTATTTAAAGGGCCAGAATGAGTGACCTGCACTCTGTTAGGGCCGAATACTGTTTGTAAAGGGCCCAATCTCCCAGGGCCATAGTCCAAAGGCAGCAGGCGGGCAACCAGGCTTCTCCAGTTCTCAGTGGCGAGGTTGGTTTCGTCACAGGCTCTGATCCTGGGCAGGTGCACCAGTCTACTGGTGACCCACAGGAGGGGAGTGCACTGATTGCACTGCACTCTCCTCCTGCCCAGACCCGTCTTGACCGCAGTGCAAGTGCCCTCTGCCCCTAATTTACAGTGGCTCACACTCACAACAAGCAGTGCCTGGAGCCCTTTGCAGAGACGGAAACAAAGAGGTTCTGCGGCAGCTGGCCGTCCTGCAAGCATTACATTAAACAGCTGTTCCCCATGCAGCCACAGGTGGCGTTGTGCTGGGAGACTGTGATTACTCGTCACTTCCTCCCAGCCTACAGAGCAGCGCATGGGGGAGAGAGGAGGAGGCATGATTTAATCTTGAATAAATCCTCTAAGCAAACCTTTATAAATTTGGGGGGATCAACTCTGTTTCCACAGTTTATTGGTGTTTACTCTCATCTCTGTATTAATATTGAGGGATGTCTAAGTAGTAACATCAGTGTGTGTCAGCAGGGCCAGCCGTTGGGGTGGGCAAGCTGTGCGGTCACGCAGGGTGCCATGACAACAGAGGCGCCCGGCGGCCAACACAGCTCACAAGTTGGGTACACCAGCATATTTAATTTAAACGATTCGCTGGTGGTCCACTGGTGCGCACCAGCAGTAGGTGCAGTCAGATCATATCCTCTCCCTCGTGGTTCCGGCGCTCAGTTAGTGAGTCAGAGCACAGGCTCAGAGATTCTCAGCCTGTGCTCTGACAACATTGAAAGTCAGAGCCGTGAAGAAGCGGGTATGGCAAAGAGCTACTGATTAGCATAACATCAATATCCGTTATAAAACCAGGAAAAGGTGGGCATGGATGGTGAACTGATTTGGTGGCGCAATGGACCACTTGACTGGTTTTGCCCCCCAGGCCTAAGGCTGCCAGCCCTCCCCTGCAGTCAAACATACACACAGAGGCAGATAGTCAGACACACACACACAGTCACACACATGCAGACAGTCACACACACACA